>NC_090648.1:361342425-361537425 GCF_040937935.1 Hyperolius riggenbachi | reverse complement strand
TACCTGCTGTGTAGTCTATTCATCAATCTCTTTCTGCTCTCCTGTGTCCTGTTTGTCCACTGTGATTAATGGAATTCTCCGTCCTCCATTTTGAAATTGGCTATTACCCCATAACAGCTTCCTGGTCAGCACACAGTTAAACTGTAATATCGCCCACTTGAGCCATAGGGAAACATGGACACATCAGTTCTCCTCTCAGCTGTAACTGACAGCAACTGATATATTTCAGTTCTGACAAAATGTTGTCAGAACTGCAAGGGATCATTGTCAGAAGAAAATGGTGAGCTTCTGAGAGGAACTGATGGCAAGGTAACTATGTAATGTTCATTTGTAGTTACCTCGTGTTTATTTTAAATAATTTTACTCAGTACAGGTTCTCTTTAAGTGTCTCTTTAAGGTGGCCACACATTTATCAATGATTTCCATCAATATCCGGCTGATTCGATTGAATCTGATAAATTGATGTCCCAACATGCTGGCACAATGAAATGTATTAAGTGTGTACAGTGTGTGGAGGGACTTGATCAGATAGATCCTTTCTTGATTAGATTATGGGATCTATACTTTAGCCACATCGAGCAGTGTATGGCCAGCTTTACTCGTACCTGACCGAAAAAGAAAATGTATTCCAGGCTGCGCCATGTCAAGTAAATGTAACAATATACAGTATTTGTCACAAAAAGCAGAAAAACTGCATTACAAAAATAGGGGGCAATTAAAAATACTTGACTGCACGCAGAGATTTAATATAATTCATAATAGTTAACCCTTAGACTGCCACTGACGTCTATAGGTTTGTGTTTTCACATCCATTTGCCACGTACATCTAAAAGCTTTTCAATACAAAACTACTTCTGCTTGCAGCAGATGTTTACTAATCACACTGACAACCGCAAACCACGTTCACGTACCAACT
The DNA here is from genome assembly GCF_040937935.1 of Hyperolius riggenbachi. Lineage (NCBI taxonomy): Eukaryota > Metazoa > Chordata > Amphibia > Anura > Hyperoliidae > Hyperolius > Hyperolius riggenbachi. The sequence continues at coordinate 361,536,509 of NC_090648.1, read as the reverse complement.
GCCAAAACCTCATTAATATTCCACTTCTCCCCCTCCTCCCCTACGTATCAGACTTGTATACAAGATTTTGCATGTGCTTCACCCCTCCTCAGGAATCACAACAACTGTCACACTCCAACCTTTGATATCAAATGCAGGTCCGTCCCCCCCATGACGCCATGTGACTCCGCTTCCTCAGGTAGTGTCATTCTTCAGGTGGCATCCCACCCTGCTTACCTTCTTGAAGCAAGTGGCAGCTGCCTCCTGCAGCAGGACAGGCTATGGGAGCTGTGGCAGGTCATGCGGATGTGAGGTTTACAAGCAAGATAGGCGAGGGGGACCCGGTGAGCCTCTCCTGTTGCAGGAGCCAGCCGTCGCTTGCTTCAAGAAGGTAAGCGGTGGCCAGGGAGGGGTTCCAGGGGAACCTCTATAACCTATGCTGGGGCAACTATACTACCCATACTGGGGGGGAACTATTATAGCTACCTATACTGGGGCAACTATACAAGCTACCTATACTGGGGCAACTATACTACCTGTACTCGGGCAACTATACTAGCTACTTATACTGCGGCAACTATACTACCTATACTGGTGGCAAGTATACTAACTACCTATACTGGGGTAACTATAGGATCAAACTCTTAACTGTAACTTACAAAGCTTTCCACATCCCTCTCCTTACTGGCTACCTATTCAGGGGGCAACTATGCTGGTTACCTATACTAGAGGCAACTATACCTGGCTACCCTATACAGGGGGCACCTGTACCTGGATACCTACCTACCTACCTATAACAATCATTCTAAATGGGGGGGGGGGGCATCCTCAGAAGTGTGCCTCAGGCAGCAACAAGTCCAGAACTGGCCCTGTTTAAACAATTGCTCAAAACTCACTTTTTTCGAATTTGCATATGCTATACTTTAGGCCAGTTTCCCTTTTGATCTCTGGTCAAGTTGTACTCCAAGATAACCTAAAAACACACTGCCGCTAGGTATGAATATTGTATACTATCCCACTTGTCCCCATCATTCCTTTAGATTGAAAGCTCTCAAGTACAGGGCTCTCTCACCCTTTTGGAATTTGTTACACATTTTATTCAGGTTACTTTTGTCACTGTAATTACAAATACTATAGTTTGTGCCAGTACCGTATTTTGTATATTTGTGTATACCATTTTCTGTATTATTTGCTACCCAATGTTTTTCTTACTTTGTACAGCGCCACGTAATTTGTCGCTTTATAAATCAATAATACAGGCATTTTCGTTTCCCCATATTCCTTTGCCGCAGACATCTAAAAGGAGTTTAACCTCCTTAGCAGTATGCCCGACACTGTGTCAGGCATACCTCTCTATGGCCCCTGGAGTCCCCCATTATAAATTTGTTCCAAATAACTGTAAACCCTTTAGGCTAGCTAGTACAAGTGTCAGGCACCCGCCGCTCCCCTGCGATTCCCCCCGATCACCCCGTGTTTACATTACCCTACCTGGATCCAGTGATCGCGCAGCCTCCCTGCACAGCTCCGGTCTCTCTATGGGGAGGCTCAAGTTTGCGCATGACGTCGTGTGCAATCCTCCCCATAGAGAAGACCGGAGCTGTCCGGGGAGGCTGTGCCAATCACTGGATCCAGGCTGGGTAATATATAAACGGGGGAGCGGAGGGTGCCGGAGACTTCTACTAGCTAGCTTAGTGCTAGCTATAAGCTTTTCAGTAATTTCGGACAATAAATTAGGAATTGGGCAAAATGTAACAAAACCTCCTGAGCGGCGTAACGCTCAGGAGGTTGTCAAAGTTTTGGCTCAGTTCCATCTTTATGCTTTAATTGAAATATGCAAATAATTCTGAGTTGATGCAGAAAAAATGCAAATTTTACTGCAAATCTAGGCAGCTTGGATATAGACTGCAAGATTTGATTAGTCCATTTTTACAATAGTTTCATAATTATTATTCTGTATCATAAAAATTAGCTTAATTATCAGTCTGACTAATTTGGACTTTGGTGCATCTAGATTTGGCCAAGACATTTAATAAACACAATACACACATAGCTGGTATTGGTGCATACGGTAGCTTTGGTAAAGAATAGCCGGCAGTCTAAGGGTTAATGCCATTTTTCAGCCATCAAGGCAAGAAAAGTTTAGCAAAAAAAAAAAAGTCTGAAGGTAGATTGAAAATTGAACCCTAAAGAGGCTTCCCCCATCTTCCGTAGTGGAGGGGATCCAGTGCTGGGACCCCCGAAGTTCTTTGTTGTTGGCTTGTGCAGTAGCGGCATCCAGCTTAGGCTCCAGCAGAAAAAGCCAAGCCGGATTGGATCCCTTCTACTGCGCAGGCGCCTCGTACCTTGGCTATTTCTTCTGGAGCCGCTATTGCACCTGAGCAGGCAGGCCACAGCCATTGTTTTTGTTGTAAACCTTTCGGGGCTGCCAGCACTGTAACAGATGGATGGGGAAGCCTCATTAGCATTCTGAGGTTTCCCCTTCCCGAGGAAGGTACCCCCCAGGCGCACTTTTTCCTTAAAGTGGTATTGTCACCATAAACATCAAATTTCAACAGCAACTGGTCTGAGTGTATTAAGTGATAAAGATGCCAATCCTGCATTCAAAACTTGCAAAACTTTTTCTGCTGTTATGGTTTGGAGTTATCACATACTTTAGGAGCACTGGCCCTAGTGCCAAACCATGCCAACGAGTTGAATGCTGGGAGTTCTTTTTATCTATAATATATTCCTCCTCTTCCATTTATTTCCCTGCCTAGCTCCTTATCAGAAAAACTCTCTGATTACTTGTGTTTACAAGCAAGGCTGAGGTGACTCAGTGATTGGATGTGTAAATAAAAACAGTGAAGTTGTTAGTATGCACCTCAGTGGGAGTGTCTGCAGACTGGGAGGAGGGCAGCTAATGAATACACAATTAGTAAGAGAAGGGAGGGGGAGAAAACAAAGCCTAGTACACACTAGCAATTTTGATGGATCAATCATTGGTCAATTTTACCACCTCCATGTAGTATGAGGGCCAAACAGATTTTCAATTCTATGCAGATTATATAGGTAAATGGTCATACTACATGGAGGTGGTAAAATTGACCAATGATTGATCCATCAAAATTGCTAGTGTGTACTAGGCTCAAGAGTCAGGGAGGATATGATGTCAGCATTAGCTTGGCAAAATGGCCACTGCCTAGAATACGATTTTCTGCTGTTTTATAAAATTCACAGGAATCATTACGTGGATAGCACAATACATCTGTTATGTAAGTAGAAGTAGTAGTATCTATCTACTTATATATGTGTTTTTTATTTCTAGGTTAGCATGGGTGTCGCTTGTTCTTTAACAGGTTTTCTTTACAGATTAAGGTACTCAGAGAAAATGTGTGTTGTAAAGTTTTGATAAGGCAATAAGAATGGGTATGAAATTGACTATCCCTTTGGCTATTTTAAGACCTGGACAAAAGAGAATCTTCCTAATTATGTCAATGTCACTTGGCTTGTAATAGAGTGCTCTTAACCTCCTTGCCGGTTATCCCGAGCTCAGCTCGAGGTAACCTGCGTAGGAGGATTTCTCAGGCCCCGCTGGGCCGATTTAAAAAAAAAAAAAAATGTCCTGCACGCAGCTAGCACGAAACTGCTAGCTGCGTGCAGTTTCTGATTGCCGCCGCTCGCCGCCAATTCGCCGCTACGCGCCTCCCCCCCCCCCCTCCAGACCCCTTGCGCAGCCTGGCCAATCAGTGCCAGGCAGCACTGAGGAGTGGATCGGGATTCCCTCTGACGTCCATGACGTTGGTGACATCATCCTGCCCGGTCGCCGGGGAAGCCCAGCAGGAAATCCCGTTCTGAACGGGATTTCCTGCTTACTCTGATTGCCAAAGGCGATCAGAGTGGATAGGGGGATGCCGCTTGTCAGCGGCTATCATGTAGCGAGCCCTGGGCTCGCTACATGATTTAAAAATAAATAAATAAAAAAGTGTTGCGCTGCCCCCTTGCCGCCAGAATTGTAACGGCAAGGGGGTTAAGCTTGTTTCATATACCAACGCTTGATATGCTTTAAAACTGTGTTTGTTTTGAAGCCTCTGATACTCTGATGCGGCTGCTCTCCATTGACAGCTATGTGTGTTAGCAATATTTTGTGTTATATTTACTTGATTTCAATGCAGAATGGTGTGCTGCAATTGAGGCAATATACGCCAATGCAAACATCCTGATGAGCTTACGGAGAAAGCAATAAGCTTATCAAGGCAGTGCTTACATTCAGCTCCTGTTGTATTATAGTTATTATATTTCATACATTTTCAACCTTCTGACAACTGTTTCAGACAGGATTTTCTCCTCCACTTCAGGCTGGCATATATTTTGGAGCCTGCAGGCACATGCCAAATGTGTGATTAATATAAAGCAATTGCAAAACGCGCTCAATTTGGAAGCTTTAAGTTGCATTCAATAAGCCAGAAGAGATGACCATAATATTACAAAAGCAGTCTTCAGAGCTGAGACTGATAATTAAGGAGCATACACATGCATAATTGGGCCAAATCTGTGTGGCCCATCAGGTTCAAACTCAATCCTGTGGTTAGAGATGAGCGTAATGACCTAATTACGAATTTCCGAAATTTCGCGAAATTACTACAATTACGATTTTAGCAGTAATCGAAATTTCGTAATTTTCGCAAATTACGCAAATTTTCGTAATTACGATTACGAAATTTAGTATTTTAAAGTTTGCAAAGGTTTCTATCCCTCTAGATGCCTAAAATGAATAACCAACCAACCCTCCTCCTCCTCCTCCTCCTCCTCCTCCTCCTCCTCCTCCTCCTCCTCCTCCTCCTCCTCCCTCTCTCTCTCTCTCTCTCTCTCTCTCTCTCTCTCTCTCTCTCTCTCTCTCTCTCTCTCTCTCCAGAGATCTGTAGTATTTCAAAACCATACTCACATTCATGACATGTCCAGGGATCAAACCCAGGCCAACCACATGGAAGACAGCTATGCTCACCACCATACCACCAAACACACACTAAATAAACTGCTAACCTAAATCTTACTTGTAGACAGTCATATGAGACACATGCTGGGTGCAGGGCTTTGTGATTGGACCATGCGATAGAGTGAGGTGCAAAAATGAAATCATGCCTAGCAGAGGATGGTTTCACAGTGCTAAATGCTAGGCTGGCTGTGGTGCAATTGGTTAGTGTGTCTGGCTGGTAACAGCAAGGTTACAGGTTCAATTCCATCCAGGCATGTCTTTTCCTTTTGCGTTCAACAGTTGTCCAAACAGAGCCAACAGAGCCCCAGATAGCCATGTAGAGTTAGGTCACAGCTAGCCTGGCTGTGGTGCAATTGGTTAGTGTGTCTGGCTGGTAACAGCAAGGTTACAGGTTCGATTCCATCCAGGCATGTCTTTTCCTTTTGCGTTCAACAGTTGTCCAAACAGAGCCAACAGAGCCCCAGATAGCCATGTAGAGTTAGGTCACAGCTAGCCTGGCTGTGGTGCAATTGGTTAGTGTGTCTGGCTGGTAACAGCAAGGTTACAGGTTCGATTCCATCCAGGCATGTCTTTTCCTTTTGCGTTCAACAGTTGTCCAAACAGAGCCAACAGAGCCCCAGATAGCCATGTAGAGTTAGGTCACAGCTAGCCTGGCTGTGGTGCAATTGGTTAGTGTGTCTGGCTGGTAACAGCAAGGTTACAGGTTCGATTCCATCCAGGCATGTCTTTTCCTTTTGCGTTCAACAGTTGTCCAAACAGAGCCAACAGAGCCCCAGATAGCCATGTAGAGTTAGGTCACAGCTAGCCTGGCTGTGGTGCAATTGGTTAGTGTGTCTGGCTGGTAACAGCAAGGTTACAGGTTCGATTCCATCCAGGCATGTCTTTTCCTTTTGCGTTCAACAGTTGTCCAAACAGAGCCAACAGAGCCCCAGATAGCCATGTAGAGTTAGGTCACAGCTAGCCTGGCTGTGGTGCAATTGGTTAGTGTGTCTGGCTGGTAACAGCAAGGTTACAGGTTCGATTCCATCCAGGCATGTCTTTTCCTTTTGCGTTCAACAGTTGTCCAAACAGAGCCAACAGAGCCCCAGATAGCCATGTAGAGTTAGGTCACAGCTAGCCTGGCTGTGGTGCAATTGGTTAGTGTGTCTGGCTGGTAACAGCAAGGTTACAGGTTTGATTCCATCCAGGCATGTCTTTTCCTTTTGCGTGCGCGCGCTGCGCCATTGAACCCCATGGGGTATTTTGCGTGCGTAAAACTTTACGCATGCAAAACTTTGTGCTCGGTGTTTGGACAACTGTTGAACTCAAAAGGAAAAGACATGCCTGGATGGAATCGAACCTGTAACCTTGCTGTTACCAGCCAGACACACTAACCAATTGCACCACAGCCAGGCTAGCTGTGACCTAACTCTACATGGCTATCTGGGGCTCTGTTGGCTCTGTTTGGACAACTGTTGAACGCAAAAGGAAAAGACATGCCTGGATGGAATCGAACCTGTAACCTTGCTGTTACCAGCCAGACGCACTAACCAATTGCACCACAGCCAGCCTAGCATTTAGCATTGTGAAACCATCCTCTGCTAGGCATGATTTCATTTTTGCACCTCACTCTATCGCATGGTCCATGGTCCAATCACAAAGCCCTGCACCCAGCATGTGTCTCATATGACTGTCTACAAGTAAGATTTAGGTTAGCAGTCTATTTAGTGTGTGTTTGGTGGTATGGTGGTGAGCATAGCTGTCTTCCATGTGGTTGGCCTGGGTTTGATCCCTGGACATGTCATGAATGTGAGTATGGTTTTGAAATACTACAGATCTCGAGAGAGAGAGAGAGAGAGAGAGAGAGAGAGAGAGAGAGGAGGAGGACTGGCTGGCTGTGCTATTCATTTTAGGCATCTAGAGGGATAGAAACCCTTACAAACCTGAAAAAGTAAAATTTCGGTTGGAGACACGAAATTCGTCATTACGGGAGTGAAATTTCGATTACGAAATTGTAAATTACGATTTGAAAATTAATTACGAAATTACGAATTTGGGTCGTAATGTTAAATTTCGCATTCGTAATAAAAGCAGTTCGAAATTTCGAAAATTTCGGCTCATCTCTACCTGTGGTTGACACTGCAGTCAGCAGGGCACAGCAGGGCACCAATGCTGTACAGATTCATTGCTAGGCAACAACCAAGATACTCATCCTGCGTTTATGAAGAAGGGAAGAGAGCTGACAATGCCAGATATGATGGATCAGCTCCAATGGACAGGGTAAGGAGGGAAACATTGCTTATATCCTTTTAAGCAATATCAGTTGCCTCACAGCCCTGCTGGTCTAACTGGCTGCAATAGTGTCTAAATCTCACCAAAACAAGCATGCGGCTAATCTTGTCAGATTTGACGATGTCAGAAACGTCTGATCTGCTGCATGCTTGTTCAGGGTTATGGCTAAATGTATTAGAGACAGATGATCAAGTTAGCCAGGGAACTAGTATTAAATGAAATATGGGAGCCTCCATATCCCTCTTGCTTCAGTTGTCCTTTAGCGATCTGGTACACCAGACCTTTTAGCAACCTTGGGAGACACCACTTCTAATGCTAGATACCCTGACGAGGCTGCCTTGGCCAATAACCGTCTAGCATTATTACTGGCCTTATGCTAGGTACACACAATGAGATTTTCCGGCAGATTTACTATTAGATCAATTATTTCCAACATGTCGGCTGTGATGTCAGTCATGTCTCCCTGATTCCGATACCTCCAACCCCTCCGCTCAGTCCCAGGAAGCAGATCGGTGACTGGCAGAAGCATATGGCTCTCCATGGGGTTGCGAAAGACCAATGGGGAGACTCCAGCAACAGGGAGAATTCATGTCAATAACAATTCTCCCTGCTGCTATGGATAAATGTTCTATTGTATCCTATGGAGAGCCCCATGCTTCTGCAGGCCTCCGGGCTGTGTACTGAGAGACCGATCAGGGGCGGGACACGGGAGTGGTGGGCAAAGTGGTCGGGTGGACGTGGAGCAGACGAAGCAGATTGCTGCAAGCGGATGCAAAATGGACGGAGCTCATACGCTAAGCTGATGAGCTTACTGTGCCCGATTTGCATCTGCTGAAGTGTGAACTGGCCTTTTAAAGTATGGTTATGGGGTACAGTCCAATAAGAAGAAAACTCATGGTGAGCAGTGGCCCATTACTTCTCCAATCATACAGTAAACACTGCATGCTCAATTCCATGTAAGCGTAAATAAATTGGCATTTTACATTAGCAGATATTTGAATGTAACATGATATATTAGGCCATCCATCTTCTTACTGGATATAATATACTTTAGTTAGTTGCATTATTTCCTGTCTGACAAAGTATTTCCACAATTTTAAGAAGCATAACTTAATAAAAAGGTTTCATGTAATGTTTTCAAAAACCTGTCATGGGTAACTATAAACCTTTAAGACTTAATAATAAAAGAATGCGAGACTTGATCACCAATTACATGCAGCAATTGAAAAGAAAATATTTTGGCCACTTTTTCTTGGCATCAATCAGTATTTCCAAGTTTATACTAGCACTGCACTGGAAGAAGCTAACAAGAAGTCAAAGGACTCCAGAACTGAGAGGGCATGGGATCCTGCCATGCTTAAAGGGAACCTAAACTGAGAAGGATGTGGATTTTTCCTTTTAAAATACTATTTGCCTGACTCTCCTGCAGATCCTGTGTCTCTAATACTTGTATCCACAGCCCCTCAACAAACATGCAGATCAGGTGCTCAGACTGAAGTCAGACTGGATTAGCTTAAAGGGATCAGCAGGACTGCCAGGCAACTGGTATTGTTTAAGAAGAAACATCCATATCCCTCTCAGTTAAGGTTCCCTTTAATACTTTTAAACAATTCCAGTTGCCTGTCTTTCCTGATGATCATCTACCTCTAAAACGTTTAGCCATAGACCTTGAACAAGCATGCAGATCAGGTACTCTGACTGAAGTCTGACTGGATTAGCTGTGTGCTTGTCAGGTGTGAAATTCAGGCACTACAGATGCATGAATGAATAGCAAGTAGGTAACTGATATTGTTTGAAAGGAAATAAATATAGCAGTCTCCATATCCCTTTCAATTCAGGTGTACTTTAACCTTCTTGGCGGTAACCCCGAACGTAGTTCGGGGTAAGCCGCCGGAGGGTGCCGCTCAGGCCCTGCTGGGCCGATTTGTTTAATTTTTTTTTTGCTGGACGCAGCTAGCACTTTGCTAGCTGCGCCAGCACCCTGATCGCCGCCGCCGCGCGCCCGATCGCCGCTATACGGTGCGGCGCGCGGCCCCCCCCCCCCAGACCCCGTGCGCTGCCTGGCCAATCAGTGCCAGGCAGCGCCGAGGGGTGGCCCGGGACTCCCAATGACGACCCGACGTCAGTGACGTCGGTGACGTCATTCCGCCCCGTCGCCATGGCGACGGGGGAAGCCCTCCAGGAAATCCCGTTCTTTGAATGGGATTTCCTGATCGGAGATCGCCGAAGGCGATCGAAGAGGGCGGGGGGATGCCGCTGAGCAGCGGCTATCATGTAGCGAGCCCTGGGCTCGCTACATGATATAGAAAAAAATTTTTTAAAAAAAAAACTGCCGCGCTGCCTCCTGGCGTATTTTTTTATACCGCCAGGAGGGTTAAAGGACAACTATCAAAGTTAGCTAAAATTCTAAATGCCACATACTGTATATCCCAGTAATTACTAGCAAATAGCAATACAAAGGCTTTTTTCATCTTTTCATTTGTGTGAAGAAAATGACAGAGAAGAGTTCTCACTGTGGGCATTACTATGGAGGACTCAGCACATCCAGCATACAGATAAAGTCCTCACTAGCAGTAATAATGTGAGTAAAATGAGTTCAGAATGATATCAGAATATAGCTTCATATAGTGTTTTTATATAACTCATCAGCTGCAGCAGCTCTGCGCCTTCCTGTGTCTCTAAGTTCATGCAGTCTAAAGTAAATAATTTACAGCCAGGGAAATCTCATTCTGAATGGGGGAGGGGGGAACATGCAAATACAGGTCTTTCTCTTCAGCTGAAAATCCCTCACCTGTTCTCAAATGGTCTGTGAAAAAGCAGGGTGTGTGAGAGCAGGGCAGAAACAAACAGTAAATAATTCCTTTGTGAATAGTGACAGAGAAATGTAACCTAGCAACATGGTATGACTCTAGCCTCAGTATAGATGCCGACACAAATTGTTACAAAACAGCTGGTAAACAAAGCTATTTTTTCACATAGGCGGTGCTGAGAGACCTCAGAAAAGCTTTCTAGTATTGTTGTCTAAAATCTCTATAGGAATGTGGGGTTTACAGAAAAACCGTTTCATTGTTAGTCGTTCTTTAAAGTGAACCTAAAGTCACCCAAAAAAAATTAGATTAAAGCAGTAGGGTCAGCCATACTATGCCAGGGAAAAAACACATATATAAGTAGATAAATACTTGACCTACTTACATAACACATGTATTATACTGTCCACGTTTTGATTTCAGTGAATGTTGTATAGTAAATTACGAGAATTCTGTTCCTGGTGGGGGCCATGTCTTTTGCCCACAGTTAAGGCTAACTCGTGATGTCATTTCTGCCCTTTACTTTTTTTCTGGTCTCCTCCAATCGCTGAGTCGCCTCAGCCTTGCTTGTAAACACAAGTGAGTAGGGGATTAGGTTTCAGATAAGAAGCTGGCAGGGAAATAAAGGGAAGAGGAGGAATAGATTATAGATAAAAAGAACCCCCAGCATGCAATTCTTTGGCACGACTACTAAAGGGCCAGTGTTCCTTAAGTATGTGATAACTCCAAATCATAACAGCAGAAAAAGTTATGAAAGTTTTGAATGCAGGATTAGCATCTTTATCACTTAACCAGCTGAGCGGTCTGGACGAGCTCAGCTCGTCCATCACCGCCGGAGGCTGCCGCTCAGACCCTGCTGGGCCGATTTTCATCAAATAAAAAGCAGCACACGCAGCCGGCACTTTGCCAGCCGCGTGTGCTGCCTGATCGCCGCCGCAGCGCGGCGATCCGCCGCGTGCAGCGGCGAAAGAGGGTCCCCCCAGCCGCCTGAGCCCAGCGTAGCCGGAACAAAAAGTTCCGGCCAGCGCTAAGGGCTGGATCGGAGGCGGCTGACGTCAGGACGTCGGCTGACGTCCATGACGTCACTCCGCTCGTCGCCATGGCGACGAGGTAAGCGAAACACAGAAGGCTGCTCATTGCGGCCTTCCGTGTTACTTCTGGCCGCCGGAGGCGATCAGAAGAACGCATCCGGAGCGCCCTCTAGTGGGCTTTCATGCAGCCAACTTTCAGTTGGCTGCATGAAATAGTTTTTTTTTTATTGAAAAAAAACCCTCCCGCAGCCGCCCTGGCGATCTTAATAGAACGCCAGGGTGGTTAATACACTCAGACCAGTTGCTGTTGGAATTTGATATTTATGATGACGATACCGCTTTAACTCACCTGGGGCTTCCCTCAGCCCCTTGCAGCCGATCGGTGCCCTCGCAGCCCCGCTCCAATGGTCCAGGACCCGCCGGCGAACACTTCCGGTTTGGCAGTCACCGGCCGGCTACAATAGCAGCATAGGGGGCGATATACAGGCTGGGAACGCGAACAATCACTTGCGTTCCCATGCCTGTCGGCCGGTGACGGCCAAACCGGAAGTTTTCGCCGGTGGGTCCTGGACCATCGGAGCGGGGCTGCGAGGGCACCGATTGGCTGCAAGGGGCTGAGGGAAGCCCCAGGTGAGTTAATCTCATTTTTTTTTGGTGACTTTAGGTTCACTTTAACTCTTGATAGTGAATACGTGACTGAATTATATTGTTGGACACAGAGACAAAAAAAAAACAAAACCTGGAGATGGCTTCAGCATAGCTAGTTCTGATACAGTTTTATGAACCACTACTTTCAGTTGACCTTCTCGCAGCCAGTTAGGATTTTTTTTTCGCATTTATCGTAAAAGCAATGAGCTTAGCGGGTTGAGCTTTTAACATTTGTTATAGCCTTTTTTTTTTTTTTTGCATGCAATTTTCCATATGCAATTTTTGCGTTATTTTTACACGTAGATTCGCTGATGCAGTAATCACATAGTCTCAGTACTATACTGTGCAATCGGCTATGTCATAGCTTAGCACCTGTGTGCAAACTGCTCACCGCACTATAGCTCTATAGCTGCATAATAACATTGAGATCTATGGCGTTTGGGATTGCAGTCCTTCCATACTCCATATATAACGCATGGGGCAAACAGTGGATGAGTTTGGTAGTTCCCTCTGTCTGCAAGAGCTTACAATCTTAAAATATTGGATCTGTCGAACTATGGTGCACAAGACTAACATCCTCTACTTAGAAAATATTTTATTCCTAATTTTTTTAAGTATGTCACTCCTATTTTTTAAAAATGAAAATGCAGTTCGCTATTAATGAGAAAAGGGCATCATAGGAAGGATGGAGGATGGTAATAGGGAAGCAGCAATACAATACAGAAGTTTCATCAGCATGGAGGTATATAACCTATTACAAAACATTTAACGATATCTTGGTGCCCAGCCAATTTGGCAGGCGTCCATAAAGAAATGCGATTTAAGGGCACTCTTGAAACTTTGAAGATCAGAGAATAATTAAACTCCTTTTACTCCATAGAAAATGTGCAACCCAGGAGCAAAGCATAAGAGGTACAGTAGTTGGTAATTATATGGCATTGTATAACTCATAATTACCTTTGTGAAACTAACTATTCTTAACCTCCATTATTACATCACTTGACTAACCATTATTTCCCATGACCCCTACCTTGGGGTATGGCTTCCTGTTATATCCCTACTATATATCTATTGTGAGATGCAGATGCAGTTATGCATAATGGGATGTCCTCCATGGAAAGTGGTAATTTACATCCATAGAAATTAAATGGGTTTTAATCAGTGTATAAAAAATGCATTATTTTCCTACGCAAAAACATGTAGTCACATTTACTGTACTATAATAGATTTTTTTGTTTATCCTTCCCCTTTAATATACTGTACATATACTGTATTTTATCATTAAAACACTTAAAAAGATTATATAAAGATTCCATAAATAAAGGAAACTGTTATGTTTTCACAGAAGCAGAAAGACAAGCACCACTTAGTAGTTCCTGACAGGAACGTTGACCAAAACTTTTTAGTCCCTCCCCCACCAAAATGAATTCTTTATAATTTTTTCATGGACACAGCTAAAGCAAAACGACACTATTTATGAAAATATAGATGATTTTGTATTTGAAATGTAATTGCTGCTAATGCTATACACAAAATGCTTCATTAACCTAGGGTCAGGCTGAACTACATGGTCTAAAATGTTGTGAGGAGGAGATTAGGCTGTATGCTTTCATCTTGGTCTTACAGCATCAGGGCAATTCAAATATATTTGTTAATGCAGTTTCAAGACTCTAAACTGAAAACGTGTCATTAGGCAGATAACCTACTAGTAGTGCAGTAGATAAAGATCCTGGGTCCATACGCAATTCATTTTTTCACCTGAGTTATCTCTTAGGACAGTGTTTCTCAAACCTGTCCTCCTGACTCCCCAACGGTGCTTTGCAGGCAACCTCACCTACTGTATGCACAGGTGGGGAAATTCGTGTCTCAGCTAGGTGGATGTCATGTAGATGAGACACTAATTACCCCACCTGTTTGGGCTAGAACCCACAAGGGCGATTTTCCGAGCATTTAGTGAGCGTTACAAAACGCTAGCGTTTTTCCAAAACGCTCAGCTAATGTAAGCGGATGGGTCAAGTTCCACTGTAGTGTTTGTGAATACTAAAATCGCAAACGCAGGACATGCAGCATTTTTGGAGCGTTAGCGCTTCAATGTTAAGTATGTAAGCGCTGCGCAATCGACGTGCAAACGCAATGGCGCGCGTTTTGTGAGCGTTTTCAAAATTCATAAAGTACCCAGAATGCTTACAGCTTCCCAGAATGCTATAAGATAATGTTTCTGTTTCCTGTTGACGGCTTGTGGTACAACGGAAGTGTGACAGAGCTGCAGGCTGTGTGGAAAGTGGCTTCTTCAGGGCAATGTCTCGGAAAAAATGGTTTACAACGGAGGATGTCATCTCCAAAGTGCAGCCACATGAAGTCCTGTACAAGAAAACGAACAGAGACTACAAAGTGAACCAGCTAGCCAACGAATTATGGGCAAAAATAGCAAAGGAGCTGTATGAGGAGGCTGGATTGACATGGAATATGCTGTCACCCAAACTTCAGGATACAAAAAGTGAGTACCTTTTGTATGTATAAATGTCAAGAGTGTCTCTCTCTGTCTATTTGTGCACGCACGCACGCACGCACGCACGCACGCACGCACGCACGCACGCACGCACACACACACACACACACACACACACACACACACACACACACACACACACACACACACACACACACACACACACTTTAATACTGTTTTTATATTATTTTACAGTACAACAAGTGAAAACTCGCTGGAAGTCCATAAAGGATAACTTTAGAAGGGAGCTGCTGGAAGAGAAAGTGGAGAGCAAAAGTGGTTCGGGAGCATCCAATAGGACAAAATATAGCTTCACTGCAGAACTAGCATTCTTAAGACCATGTATGGAATTGGAGGAGTAAGTAATGTATAATTGTTTTTGACTATTCTCAACATCCATTCACTTTCTGTACAGGCCAACACACACATCTCTCAATACATTTCTTGTTCACACTTGCAATACTTAACAACCTTTGTCCTTCCATAGGACACAAGATAACATGCCGGCTGATCCTGTGGTGACAGTTGATGACGAAGATGCAGAAGAAGACAGAAGAAATACTACTGTATCTTTATTAAGCACCTCAGACACACCAAGTGATGATATGTCTCATAGTAGCAGTGCTACTGTATTGTCTCCTGCGCCTCCTACTACCTCCACTACAAAACAGACAAAACAAATAAGCAGAGGAAGGCGACAAGGTGGAGGTGGCAGATCACAAAGCAGTTTTGAAAGTGGTGTATTAAGTTCTATGCAGGAAGCTGTAGGTGTTTTACATCATGCTAGCTGCGATCACTACAATTTTGTAGTAAGTCTTGTGCCATACATGAAAAAAGTACCAGAGGATAGAATTTTAGATCTCAGACAGGCGATCATAGATCTAGTTTAAAAAGCTATCAAAACTACACCCTCTACCTCTGCTGAACAATCACAGAGCTCTTCTTCATCCTCAACACCCTCACCATCCCCTCCAGTGGCAATTCCACCATATCACAAGCAAGCACCATATGGCACCTTTCCATAACATCACAGCTATTATCCGCCTGAAAATGAGTATGCCTACCAAAATTATCCATATAGGCCCCCAAGCAACATGGCCTATTTCCCCCCTTACCAGGGACAACCAACTAATAATGAGCCAACCCAAGAACCACTGTTATATACCGATATTGCACCAATAAGGCCTCAACCAACAAGTGACAATACTGCCCCAAAAGCACCATGTTTTATGGATTTGCTATCACGAGATGAAAATTAGTTATGTGTAAGGAGTTTGACACAATCACTATGTGTTTACAATGTTATTGCTTTGGCCTTCATGGGCGTATGTACGCCCATGACTTTTTTTTTTTTTGGGATGTTACTGTTCTATTATTTATTAATATAACATTGTAATACCAATCAATACTGTGTATATGACATCTGGACAATAATTAGTGTCTTGAAAACCATGGTTATAAAAAAAATAACATATGTTAACGTACATATTGGTACACAAAACAATGTTTGACATGGAAGGACAACTGAAGTGAGAGGGATATGGAGGCTGCCATTTTTATTGCAAACTAATCAATGCCAGTTGCTAATAATCTGCCTGTAACACTATTAACCATAGCCCATAAAAACACAAACAGCATATCAGGGGTTGATGACCTTAATATCAGACTTCAGTACAGTAGCTGCATGGTTGTTTCTTGTGTTATTCAGATACTACTGCAGCAGGGCTGCCAGACAACTGGTATTGATTACAACAAAATAAATATGGCAGCCTCCGTATACCTCTCACTTAACCACTTGCCGACCGCACGCTTATACCGTGCGTCGGCAAAGTGGCAGCTGCAGGACCAGCGACGCAGTACTGCGTCGCCAGCTGCAGGCTGATTAATCAGGAAGCAGCCGCTTGTGCGAGCGGCTGCTTCCTGTCAATTCACGGCGGGGGGCTCCGTGAATAGCCTGCGGGCCGCCGATGGTGGCTCGCAGGCTAAATGTAAACACAAGCGGAAATAATCCGCTTTGTTTACATTTGTACGGCGCTGCTGCGCAGCAGCGCCGTAAGGCAGATCGGCGATCCCCGGCCAATCAGCGGCCGGGGATCGCCGCCATGTGACAGGGGACGTCCTGTCACTGGCTGCACAGGACGGATAGCGTCCTGTGCAGCCCAGATCTCCCGGGGGAGCAGGTAGGAGAGGGAGGGGGGAGAATGTCGCCGCGGGGGGGGCTTTGAGGTGCCCCCCCCCCGCAACATGCCTGCAGGTAGGAGCGATCAGACCCCCCCTGCACATCATCCCCCTAGTGGGGAAAAAAGGGGGGCGATCTGATCGCTCTGTGTGGCCGCGGATCTGTGCTGGGGGCTGCAGAGCCCACCCAGCACAGATCCAAACAAACAGCGCTGGTCCTTAAGGGGGGGTAAAGGGTGGGTCCTCAAGTGGTTAACTTCACCTTTATTACTGTTGCAATGTTAAACAGATATGTGAAAACATAATCTTTCTTTCTATTATGCATGAACAATCGATATGAACAACAATTACTACTTTATGCAAGCATGCAAGTAAACATGCATGTTATACTTCCTGTAAGGCCACAAACTGCTGGTTTGTTTACAAAGTTTCTTGTACAGTTGTTACAGTAAACTGAACTCCTGTTTTAGTGATTGTGTTAGTTGACATGACATTAAAAAGAAGAATAACCTATTGGCCTGTTTTATTTTTGGCGTGTATTTACAGCTAAATTATAAGATATATTGATGACATATATTGAGTAACCATTGTCAAGTGTGTTTATTCCATTAGTTACATTATGTCATTTCTCACATGGTGACATTTTCACTGCTGGTAGGTGATGTTCCAAATCATTTTTTGTTTGCGCATTGCAAAGAAAATTAAACAGCTATTGCCCACAATACAGCAAGGTTGACATACAGTAAACTTCACAAAGTAGCTACTTTTCTTGCTTCTTGAGGGAGGGGTTTCACCACAATATCAGCCACAATATCAGTCATACAGCTCCCCCTGATGGTCTGTTTGTGAAAAGGAATAGATTTCACATGTAAAGGGAGGTATCAGCTACTGATTGGGATAAAGTACTATTCTTGGTCTGTGTTTCTCTTTAAATCTTGGCCCAAACTGACATAATTTGAAAGAACCAATGAAATAGCAAAACGCTTTGCTACAATCGCTAATCGCAAACGCTGACAAAACGCTTATCATTTTGCAAAAAACGCTCTAAAAAACGCCGGAAAACGCTTCAGTTATCGCTGGTAAAACACACATACCAAACGCTAGCGCTTGCGATTAGCGATTGCGTTGTGCAGTGGGTTCCAGCCCTTTGGGTAGGTGAGGTTACCGGCAAAACATGCACCGTTGGAGAGTCACGAGGACAGGTTTGAGAAACACTGTCCTAGGAGATAATTTTCATCTTCTCTTTAAACAAAAGGGTACTTTTCCATTAGCCGGGCGCATCCACTATGTGGCGATCATTATTATTCCCCCTCCAGGCCGCCATGGATAGTAGGGAAAGATGTAATTCTGGTGGAGTTTTATCTGCCCGGCTAACGGGAAAGTACCAACAAAAGTTTCAGCATTTTAAAATTGAAAGTTACCCATAAGTTGGTGAAAAGGTACCAACAAATTTATTTTGAGTAGTTTCTTGCTTGTTGGGGTCTCAAAAGTATTTTATGACAAGTAAAATATCACCTAGGAGAAAACTAAGGAGAAAATTGCATCTGGGCCCTGGAGTCTTATCATGTTACATGTAATCTAGGGAGTACCTGTAATGGGTTCTGTCACAGGACCCTAGTGGTCTGACCGCACTTAGCCCTCTAAACGGTGCCAGCGCACAGATCGTGCGAACTCTGGTCGCAGTCAATGCGCAGGAACCGTTAAGAATTAGCCGCAGACAACCCAGAAGGGAGCCTGTGAGACACGGGTAATTACAAGGTACACACGATTCCACGGTATCTGCCACCACCACTGGTATGGGCCAGTGGACCCGATTTACTGACTGACTAGTCCTGCGAATAAAACGGTTAAACACACGGTATTCTGTCTAGCCAACAACAAACAAACAGTAGCGTATCTTCAGAGACCTGGGATCAGTTCTGTGTGTGCTGATAAGCAGGGTAGCGGAACAGTGAATGACTTGGAGGAAGTCTTTTATTCACAGCAATATAAATAATTAATATATACAGACAATTATTAAAATCAACAATTATTAAGACAGTAATAGCCAGTATAAAAAATAAAAGAAGGGAGAAAAATACTTAGTTCCTGGAAAGATGTCCTTTTTGTGGGAAAAAATCAGAGTTCTGGGTTTCAATCAAAGTTCAGAGTTCAGACCAGGTGGATGCCAGCATATCCTCAAGCTGGCACCGATGAGTTCAAGATGTTTTCAGGGTGGAGGACTAGATGCCCACCTGCTGGCCAGGTGCTTTTGATGAAGCTGGTTTGGGGGTGTGGCAATGCCGGCCCCTCTGAGTCACCAACCAATGACAGTTCATTCCCTCTGAGAGATTTTAGGGCTAAACTTATGAAATGCTGTAACTCCTGAACCATACACATTATATTTAGGGGGGTAACAGCGTCATACTTGTTGGAAAATACAGATTAATATGACATCAGACACGGTTAAGCCAGCGGGTCAGGCTCCTGAGAAGATTCATATCTCAATAACCGGACGGTCTATCCCAAGGAATTTCATATCAGCACGATGGCCAGATTTTACCGAACAAGAAGATATGAATTTTATAGCTGTGCGACATACGGTTTTCGTATGCCGACAGGAAATCATATCACCCATGCTTTTCTTATGGCCCGTGCTTGGTGCCGGATCGGCTGGCTTTCTATGGCCCCCCTGTGGAGCCAGTTTCCTGGTCCTTTTCATGGGGACATCTGCTGTAGGGGGAATGAGCTGGGCCCTGCAGGGAGTCCAGCCACGTGCGACATTCCGGAGGGGTGAGGGGACTGCTCTGGCTCACAGGGGAACATATCTCTGGATTTAAAATAACACAAAATGTCATTTTCGGATCGTTTGCACGACTGCTCAGATCCGACAGGGAGCGATCAGGAAAGCGACTGTGAATTCTCTAGATTCACCTGCGTTTCTCACGGCTATTCCGTGACAGGTTCACAGGGTACTTCTGCTTGTCACAGTAAGACAAGATACATGGTTTATACTGGTATTTTCTTCAGAGCTGCAGCCACTTAAGTCGCGCTCCATGGGCAACCAGGACTATTAGGGAGCCTTGCCCAAAGACTCCTTAGTGTTTTATATACTGGCCTGAGCCGGGATTCAAACCCTTGTCATAGGGCTCAAATCCCACATCAAAGGCAACAGCTATCCAGCTGACCAATGCAGTAAACCAATTTTAACCACTTCCCGACCGCCGTATTGACAAATGGCGGCCGGGAAGTGGACCCCGCAAGGACCGCCATATTGACAAATGGCGGCGGTCCTTGTAGGGGCATGGGCGGAGCGATCGCGTCATCCGTGACGCGATCCTCTGCCTCCGCCTGGCGCCGCTCACCCGCCGCAACATCCCGCCGGCCATACGGAAGCGCCGGCGGGATGTTAACCCGGCGATCGCCGCATACAAAGTGTATAATACACTTTGTAATGTTTACAAAGTGTATTATACAGGCTGCCTCCTGCCCTGGTGGTCCCAGTGTCCGAGGGACCACCAGGGCAGGCTGCAGCCACCCTAGTCTGCACCAAGCACACTGATTTCCCCCCCCCCCTGCCCCAGATCGCCCACACCACCCATCAGACCCCCCCCCTGCCCACCGCCCAGACCCCTGTTTGCACCCAATCACCCCCCTAATCACCCATCAATCACTCCCTGTCACTGTCAACGCTATTTTTTTTATCCCCCCCCCCCTGCCCTCGCTCCCTCCTGATCACCCCCCACCCCTCAGATTCTCCCCAGACCCCCCCCAGACCCCCCCCCCATGTACTGTATGCATCTATCCCCCCTGATCACCTGTCAATCACCCCCTGTCACTGCCACCCATCAATCACCCCCTGTCACTGCCACCCATCAATCAGCCCCTAACCTGCCCCTTGCGGGCAAACTGATCACCCACCCACACCAATAGATCGCCCGCAGATCCGACATCAGATCACCACCCAAGCGCAGTGTTTACATCTATTCTCTCCTCTAAACACCCACTAATTACCCATCAATCACCCCCTATCATCACCTGTCACTGTTACCCATCAGATCAGACCCTAATCTGCCCCTTGCGGGCACCCAATCACCCGCCTACACGCTCAGATTGCCCTCAGACCCCCCCTTATCAATTCGCCAGGGCATTATTTACATCTGTGCTTCCCTGTAATAACCCACTGATCACCTGTCAATCACCTGTCAATCACCCATCAATCACCCCCTGTCACTGCCACCCATCAATCACCCCCTGTCACTGCCACCCATCAATCAGCCCCTAACCTGCACCTTGCGGGCAAACTGATCACCCACCCACACCAATAGATCGCCCGCAGATGCGACATCAGATCACCACCCAAGCGCAGTGTTTACATCTATTCTCTCCTCTAAACACCCACTAATTACCCATCAATCACCCATCAATCACCCCCTATCACCACCTGTCACTGTTACACATCAGATCAGACCCTAATCTGCCCCTTGCGGGGACCCAATCACCCGCCTACACGCTCAGATTGCCCTCAGACCCCCCTTATCAATTCGCCAGTGCAATATTTACATCTGTTCTCCCCTGTAATAACCCACTGATTACCTGTCAATCACCTGTCAATCACCTATCAATCACCCATCAATCACCCCCTGTCACTGCCACCCATCAATCACCCCCTGTCACTGCCACCCATCAATCACCCGCTGTCACTGCCACCCATCAATCAGCCCCTAACCTGTCCCTTGCAGGCAATCTGATCACCCACCCACACCAATAGATCGCCCGCAGATCCGACGTCCGATCACCTCCCAAGTGCGGTGTTTACATCTGTTCTCTACCCTAAACACCCACTAATTACCCATCAATCACCCCCTGTCACTGCTACCTATCAGATTAGACCCCTATCTGCCCCTAGGGCACTCAATCACCCGCCCACACCCTCAGAATGCCCTCAGACCCCAGCCCTGATCACCTCACCAGTGCATTGCTTGCATCTATTCCCCCCTCTAATCACACCTTGAGACACCCATCAATCACCACCTGTCACCCCCTAGCACACCTACCCATCAGATCAGGCCCTAATTTGCCCCGTGTGGGCTCCTGATCACTCGGCCAAACCCTCAGATCCCCCTCAGACCCCCTTCCGATCACCTCCCCAGTGCATTGATTGCATCTATTTTCCCCTCTAACCACCCCCTGAGACACCCATCAATCACCTCCTGTCACCCCCCCTAGCACTCCTATCCATCAGATCAGGCCCAATACAACCTGTCATCTAAAAGGCCACCCTGCTTATGACCGGTTCCACAAAATTCGCCCCATCATAGACCACCTGTCATCAAAATTTGCAGATGCTTATACCCCTGAACAGTCATTTTGAGACATTTGGTTTCCAGACTACTCACGGTTTTGGGCCCGTAAAATGCCAGGGCGGTATAGGAACCCCAAAAGTGACCCCATTTTAGAAAAAAAGACACCCCAAGGTATTCTGTTAGGTGTATGACGAGTTCATAGAAGATTTTATTTTTTGTCAAAAGTTAGTGGAAATTGATTTTTATTGTTTTTTTTTCACAAAGTGTCATTTTTCACTAACTTGTGACAAAAAATAAAATCTTCTATGAACTCGCCATATACCTAACAGAATACCTTGGGGTGTCTTCTTTCTAAAATGGGGTCACTTGTGGGGTTCTTATACTGCCCTGGCATTTCAGGGGCCCTAAACCGCGAGGAGTAGTCTAGAAAACAAATGCCTCAAAATGACCTGTGAATAGGACGTTGGGCCCCTTAGCGCACCTAGGCTGCAAAAAAGTGTCACACGTGGTACCGCCGTACTCAGGAAAAGTAGTATAATGTGTTTTGGGGTGTATTTTTACACATACCCATGCTGGGTGGGAGAAATTTCTATGTAAATGGACAATTGTGTGTAAAAAAAAAATCAAACAATTGTCATTTACAGAGATATTTCTCCCACTTAGCATGGGTATGTGTAAAAATACACCCCAAAACACATTATACTACTTCTCCTGAGTACGGCGGTGCCACATGTGTGGCACTTTTTTACACCCCAAGTACGCTAAGGGGCCCAAAGTCCAATGAGCACCTTTAGGATTTCACAGGTCATTTTGCGACATTTGGTTTGAAGACTACTCCTCACGGTTTAGGGCCCCTAAAATGCCAGGGCAGTATAGG
Source organism: Hyperolius riggenbachi (assembly GCF_040937935.1). NCBI lineage: Eukaryota > Metazoa > Chordata > Amphibia > Anura > Hyperoliidae > Hyperolius > Hyperolius riggenbachi. The sequence continues at coordinate 361,513,952 of NC_090648.1, read as the reverse complement.
AACCCCACAAATGACCCTATTCTAGAAAGAAGACACCCAAAGGTATTCCGTTAGGAGTATGGTGAGTTCATAGAAGATTTTATTTTTTGTCACAAGTTAGCGGAAAATGACACTTTGTGAAAAAAACAATTACAATCAATTTCCGCTAACTTGTGACAAAAAAATTAAAAACTTCTATGAACTCACCATACTCCTAACGGAATACCTTGGGGTGTCTTCTTTCTAAAATGGGGTCATTAGTGGGGTTCCTATACTGCCCTGGCATTTTAGGGGCCCTAAACCGTGAGGAGTAGTCTTGAAACAAAAATGACCTGTGAAATCCTAAAGGTACTCATTGGACTTTGGGCCCCTTAGTGCAGTTAGGGTGCAAAAAAGTGCCACACATGTGGTATCGCCGTACTCGGGAGAAGTAGTACAATGTGTTTTGAGGTGTATTTTTACACATACCCATGCTGGGTGGGAGAAATACCTCTGTAAATGACAATCTTTTGATTTTTTTTTTTTACACACAATTGTCCATTTACAGAGTTATTTCTCCCACCCAGCATGGGTATGTGTAAAAATACACCCCAAAACACATTGTACTACTTCTCCCGAGTACGGCGATACCACGTGTGGCACTTTTTTGCACCCTAACTGCGCTAAGGGGCCCAAAGTCCAATGAGTACCTTTAGGATTTCACAGGTCATTTTGAGAAATTTTGTTTCAAGACTACTCCTCACGGTTTAGGGCCCCTAAAATGCCAGGACAGTATAGGAACCCCACAAATGACTCCATTTTAGAAAGAAGACACCCCAAGGTATTCTGTTAGTAGTACGGTGAGTTCATAGAAGATTTTTTTTTGTCACAAGTTAGCGGAAATTGATTTTTATTGTTCTTTTTCACAAAGTGTCATTTTCCGCTAACTTGTGACAAAAAATAAAATCTTCTATGAACTCACCGTACTACTAACGGAATACCTTGGGGTGTCTTCTTTCTAAAATGGGGTCATTTGTGGGGTTCCTATACTGTCCTGGCATTTTAGGGGCCCTAAACTGTGAGGAGTAGTCTTGAAACGAAATTTCTCAAAATGACCTGTGAAATCCTAAAGGTACTCATTGGACTTTGGGCCCCTTAGCGCAGTTAGGGTACAAAAAAGTGCCACACATGTGGTATCGCCGTTCTCAGGAGAAGTTGTATAATGTGTTTTGGGGTGTATTTGTACACATACCCATGCTGAGTGGGAGAAAGATCTCTGTAAATGGACAATTGTGTGTAAAAAAAATTAAATTGTCATTTACAGAGATATTTCTCCCACCCAGCATCGGTATGTGTAAAAATACACCCCAAAACACATTATACTACTTCTCCTGAGTACGGCAATACCACATGTGTGGCACTTTTTTGCAGCCTAACTGCACTAAGGGGCCCAAAGTCCAATGAGCACCTTTAGGCTTTACAGGGGTGCTTACAAATTAGCACCCCCCAAAATGCGAGGACAGTAAACACACCCCACAAATGACCCCATTTTGGAAAGTAGACACTTCAAGGTATTCAGAGAGGGGCATGGTGAGTCCGTGGCAGATTTCATTTTTTTTTGTCGCAAGTTAGAAGAAATGGAAACTTTTTTTTGTTTTTTTTGTCACAAAGTGTCATTTTCCGCTTACTTGTGACAAAAATTAATATCTTCTATGAACTCACTATGCCTCTCCGTGAATACTTTGGGATGTCTTCTTTCCAAAATGGGGTCATTTGGGGGGTATTTATACTATCCTGGAATTCTAGCCCCTCATGAAACATGACAGAGGGTCAGAAAAGTCATAGATGCTTGAAAATGGGAAAATTCACTTTTTGCACCATAGTTTGTAAACGCTATAACTTTTACCCAAACCAATAAATATACACTGAATGGGGTTTTTTTTATCAAAAACCTGTTTGTCCACATTTTTCGTGCTGCATGTATACAGAAATTTTACTTTATTTGAAAAATGTCAGCACAGAAAGTTAAAAAAATCATTTTTTTGCCAAAATTCATGTCTTTTTTGATGAATATAATAAAAAGTAAAAATCGCAGGAGCAATCAAATAGCACCAAAAGAAAGCTTTATTAGTGACAAGAAAAGGAGCCAAAATTCATTTAGGTGGTAGGTTGTATGAGCGAGCAATAAACCGTCAAAGCTGCAGTGGTCTGAATGGAAAAAAAGTGGCCGGTCCTTAAGGGGGGTAAAGCCCTAGGTCCTCAAGTGGTTAAGTCTGAAAAAAAAAATCTATAAAAGAGCTAAGTGAAATGCAAACAAATGTATGTATCAGTGCGCATATAAAGTTCAGTCCAAAATAGCTGCCAATCTTGTCTTGCTCCAAAACCAGAATCCAAATATAATGTCCACTTATTATGATCGGCGCTTCTTCCACAAACTCTCCTCTCCAGCACAAAAAAACACCACCACCACACCATATGCATTTAATTATAACCTCTGCCTGTCTGGTCGCAAAGGGGCTCTGTCGCTTTAAGACTTGAATCAGCAGATCATTGCATGCATGCAATGGTCTGCTGATTCAAGTCTTAAAGTGACGGAGCCAGGCTGATACAGGCAGTATTTTTTTAATTAAAAAAAAAAAAAAAAAATACTGCCTGCAGCAGGGATCAGAGCCCACCAACCGAAAGCTCTGGTGGGCAGAAAAGTGTGTGTGTGGGGGAGTGGGGGGGGGGGGGGTCATTTATGTGCTACCTCGTATGGCTCTGCACCGAGCTGTTAAAGCTGCAAAGCACTGAATTGTAAAAAAAAAAAAAAGTCTGGTCACTGTGGGTGGGTGGGGATGGCTTGGTCTTTAAGTGGATAAAGGTGGTTATTATTTTGTTGCATATCTGTTAGAGCAAACAGGAAGTTCTGAGTTCAGGTCACGCTTTAAAGCATCACTGATCAGTGCTGAATGGTAGCAGGGCTGGCTCTTGTATTAGCAGTGCTATGGCTGTACTGTTCACTGAGAGGAGGCTGGTGTTACTGTGTGCAAAACAGTCATGTGAAAGGAAAAAGCTACTTTTCATTCCAAAATAATTAAGCAGAAAGCGCAGGTCACCTCTAAATGACACGAGCAGCATGCAAGAATATGCAACCCAATTGATATTCTTCCAGACAGAAGGAAACATTTATCACCTCTAATTTTCTTTCTGCTTTATTTGAATGTGTAGAACAAGAACCCAATTAGCAAAAAACATGCTATGGAGTTCTGAAGGTCTTGATTTCTATATGATTTACAGTGCATGTTGAGAGACAGGAAGCGTTAACTGTTAAGCAAAAAAAAAACCTCCTAAAACACTAAGGGCCCGTTTCCACTAGGGCGAATTCGCATGCGTGGCCTGCATGCGAATTCGCATAGGCAATGAAAGTGGATGGGACTGTTTCCACTTGTCATTGTTTTCGTGCGTTTTTCTGTGCAGGATTTTTCTGCACGGTAGGGCCTGCAGAATTCGCCTGCGTGAGGAATGCAGGCGAATCGCAGCCCATGTATTTAATAGGGAAAACGCACGTGCGTTTTTTGGCATGAAAAGTAATACAAATTGAGTCAGGCAGTGACATGGTTAAATTCGCATAGACCCTGCCTATGCGAAATCGCATGCGAATTCGCGGCAAAAAACGCACGCGGAATCGCATCCGCATGCAATTTCGTCAGCGGTGGAATCCCAGGGATTCGCACCGCACTAGTGGAAACGAGCCCTAAAATGTATACATTCCAGAAAGATAAAGAAAGTGAGCCAATCAAAGACAGCAGCTGCTCCTCAATTAGATGTGGACTGTTTAATTAACCAGCAGCTTTAAAGGGAACCTGATGGGAGAAGAATATGGAGGCTGCCATTTCCATTCCCTTACAAACCATGCCAGTTGCTTGGCCTGAGCTTTAGGCTTTTGTTTTTTTGCAACAAGCATGCAACCAGTGGAGACCAGAGTCCAAGCATCTGATCTGCATGCCCATTCTGTGCCAGGGATTTGGTGTACCTGAAGGGAAAAAAGGGCCCCATTTGATTCCATGAAACCAAGTTATGTAAATAAGATGGCACTTCTAGAGATACACCTATACAGCCTTTGCTTGTTGAAATTATTATTTATAATGGTCAGCCTATCCTTCAGTGGTAGGCAGGGACACTTTATGGATGTTTGCTTTGTCCAAATGTTATGCATGCACCATCATGTTTTACACAGCCTAATATCGGTACTACAGTCAAGTCACTCTGGTGGAGGCCAGTTCACCCACCTGTACATCTTGTGATGTGGGACAAAATTTGCCTGCCCAATGCAAAAGTACACAGCACATACCAACTCTGTGCCGAGACTGACTGTTAAACTGAAACTGAGGTAAAAACAAACTGATGAGATAAACAATTTATCCTTCTACTCATAAAAATGACTTTTTTAGATATCCCGTGGTTTTATTTTATATTTTAACATTTACAATTTAGATTGAATGTGTTGTTGCCTCTGCTCAGTGCCAGCCTATTAAGTGTTCCACAGTTAAGCCTCATACACACGGGCTACAACTGTCGCCGCAACCACGTGGATGATGCGCGCGCCCCGAACAGTCGCCCGTCGGAGCTGTCGCCAGGCGATTGGCGCGGTCAATCGCCTTCTACAGCTGTCACCGCAACTGCCGCTAGTCCGCCGTGTGTATGCGGACTAGAGACCGCAACACACTTACCATTGACTGAGCTTCCGGCGGGGGGAGGAACCTTCGGCGACAGCTTCCGCCGCATCTCTGTCCCTCTGTGCGCCGTGTGTACGGCTGCAGCACAGAGGGACCTGGCGACGAGCTGTCACTGCTTTTTTTTGTTGTTGCGACTGGCAACATTTGTGCCTGGTGAGTACAAGGCTTTAGTTATAAAACTTTTATGGCTGTAATCTGCTTATCAGTGATGTTTACTTTATTGCAGAGAAGGTACCAAGAAGACAGAAGCTGTCACTTCCATGCAATTAACTCTTTAAAGAGACTCCGTAACAAAAATTGCATCCTGTTTTTTATCATCCTACAAGTTCCAAAAGCTATTCTAATGTGTTCTGGCTTACTGCAGCACTTTCTGCTATCACAGTCTCCATAATAAAACAATGTATCTTTCCCTTGTCAGACTTGTCAGCCTGTGTCTGGAAGGCTGCCAAGTTCTTCAGTGTTGTGGTTCTGCTATGAACTCCCCCTTGCAGGCCCCTCTCTGCACACTGCCTGTGTATTATTTAGATTAGAGCAGCTTTTCTCTTCTCTCTTATCTTTTACAAGCTGGATAAATCGTCCTCTGAGCTGGCTGGGCTTTCACATACTGAAGAATTACAGACAAGGGCAAAGCTGTTTGCAGGAGAAAAAAGAGCAGCCTGAAACTTCAGTGCATGAGAACTGCAGGGAGAAAGAAACACACAAATGATCTCTTGAGATTCAAAAGGAAGGGTGTATACAGCCTGCTTGTGTATGGTTGTATTTTCTATGTGTGGACATACTGTACATCAACCTACTTCCTGTTTTGGTGGCCATTTTGTTTGTTTATAAACAAACTTTTTAAAACTGTTTTTAACCACTTTTAATGCGGCGAGGAGCGGCGAAATTGTGACAGAGGGTAATAGGAGATGTCCCCTAACGCACTGGTATGTTTACTTTTGTGCGATTTTAACAATACAGATTCTCTTTAAGGCAGAAAATGCAACAAGTAAAACAGCCTGGTTATTTATTTATGTTTCACTGTACATACACATTTATCTCATCATGTCACACGTCGCCTCCGGTACACTTTAAGGACTGTGAGTCAAGAGCAGTAACCACCATGATATGCAAGTCTCAAACTTACTACTCATTTAAAAAACTGTAGCTTATATGGGCGGCAGGAGACAGATGTGGTATTCTGAGAGTGGGTACCATTTACCCTGTGGCACCTGGATCTAGAAGTCTAGCAAGCAGTAATCTGTATCTGTATTCACTCTTTGGCAGGAACTCATTTCAACAAATCATATTTCCGGTAACTGCAGAAAGGTCAGTTAAGCTATGACTGCGGATTTATTGGAATGCTAACAGCACTTTTGCTATTTCTATTGCGCTGAGCAGTAAATGCCCAAACCCACTGTTTGCAGTACAGAGTGACGGATACAGTATTGCTTGTTTTACCACAACTTAGCCACATACCAGAAATGCAAAGTATTAGGATTGCTAAAATATGACTAATTTTGTAATAAAAAGCAAATAGAACCCAGTTGTGCATTTTTAATGAGTTGGCTATTTTGTTTGAAAGCAATATTGGCCAAGATCTTGGTCTAAATAGCCCAAATTACCTAAATAAATGACTGCAATAAACTGTTATCCGCCACTTGCAAAACAATGAATAATCCTAATGTAATCGTCAAGTTGTCGCTATTTGCTTTAAAATCTCTCTGTAATATGTGACAATAGAAGGGTGATATTAGTAGCTGTTTTCTATACTACACCATAAGAAATAGAGTATAAAATGAGTATAATTCGGTAATCTGTGGTGCCATGTTTCTTGGCTTTATTTAGTTTAAATACATTATTGTAACTAAAAATATAAATTGAGTACTGTAGTTATTAAAGGGCATCTCTAATGCACACATTATCTTCTCGCACGAAAGCCTATTTGAACATAGCATATAATACTAGGCAGAATGACCATTTAATATGCATTATTATTATTATTATCTTGTTTATAGTGTAGTTGTACTCAAAAATGTAAAAACTAGAGGTGCCCATACACATGTTCGATTTTCCTGGCAGATTCAATCAGTATGATCCAATCTGCCAGAGATGGATGCAACGTGTCCCGTCTGCTCATAATGTTGATCAATTTCCATTCAAATCGCTCGAAACTATTGATCACTCCAGACAGAAAGTTCTGGCTTGAAAGGCTGTGGTTGGGTGCGCAATGCCAGTAAATACCAAGATAACAGACACCCCCGCATCTAAAATGTGCTTCAGTGGGCCGGTACAGAGTGCTGGCTGCATAGTTTGCACTGGCCTGTCCACTGGCACACTCCACCTCTTTCCTATCTGAATCCCTGCTGGGGAACCAGTACCCCGTGACTCGATGGCATGTACAGTACATTGTGACGACATACATGTTCAGGGGTCCTAGATAGTCACACCGGATGGAGAGAGGACACAGGAAGACCACGCCAGCGGACAGGTGAGTGTACGCCCTACTGCCAACACTCTGCACGAGCCCGGGGACCCCATTTTAGATGAAGGGAGACCTGGGGGCCCGGCAGTCGTCCCTGTGTGACAGCGCTATAGATTTAGATCAGAGTGCACTCTACGGTATCTGTTGGTCCAGTAAGGTGGCCATCTACATCTGAATGGACACCTTAACATACTTAGGTGAAAGGAGATGATATAAAAATTTGGGAGTCGACATACCTTTTATTTAAACAAACATCTTTTCACCCACTTCTTCTTGTTTAGTTCAGTCTATTTGAAATATTTTGTCACTAATCTTAACTACTTCACTACCAAAGGTATCCCCTTTTGTACTCCATTCCCCAATAACTATTACTACTTATCACAACAAAATGATCTATATATTGTTTTTTTTCTCCACCAATTATGCTATCTTTGGGTGGTACATTTTGCTAAGAATTATTTTAGTCTAAATGCATTTTAACAGGAAATATAAGAAAAAAATTGCAAAAATTCATTATTTCTAATTTTTTGGCCATTATAGTTTTAAAATTATACATGCTACCGTCACTAAAACGCACACATTTTATTTGCCCATTTATCCTAGTGTTTAAAATATTTCCCTAGTACAATGTATGGCGCCAATATTTTATTTGGAAATAGATGCATTTTTTCCAATTTTGCGTCCATCACTAACTACAAGCCCATAATTTTATAAATAACATTAATATACCTTTTTTAACATACATATTAAAGTTCAGGTCCTTTAATTCGTTTTGTCAATTTTTTTATTAAATGTATATAATTTATTAGAATACTATGGGAATGTGGCAGGGAAGGCGTTAATTTTAAATGTATATATGAGGTTTTTATTTAAAAAAAAAAAAAAAAAAAAAGGTAGGGGTAATTTCACTATTTGGACACAAGTTGTCCTTGCGCATTACTTTCTGTTGCATACTATTAGTATGCTAAACAGGAAGTAATGCTTTCACGTGTTACGCCCGGAAGATACAAGGACGCATCTCATTGATGTTGGCGACCATTGAGGGCTGGGGCACACCGAGCGGCTTTTTGAGCATTTCTGCAGCCGCTTGCGGCTGCGGATACGCTTGGTCAATGTATCTCAATGGGGTGGTTCACACCAGAGCGGGAGGCGTTTTGCTGAAACACATACTCCCGGGATGAGGCATTTTTTGCATTGCGGAGGCGTTTCTGCCTCCAATGTAAAGTATAGGAAAACCGCAAACCGCTCTGAAAAACGGCAGTTCAGAGCGGTTTTGCAGGCGTTTTTGTTACAGAAGCTGTTCAGTAACAGCCTTACTGTAACAATATATGAAATGTACTACACCAAAAACGGTTCACAAAACCGCAAAATGCTAGGTGAAACGCTACAGAAAAATATGAAAAAGCGTTTCAAAATCTGCTAGCATTTTGCGGATCTGCTAGCGGGTTTTAGTGTGCACCAGGCCTGACTCAGGGACTTAGATTAATGAATAGGAACTGCATTCCCATTCATTCATTTCCTCACTAATGGGCTGGAGCAAGCGGCAGCCATCCGCCGCAACAGATGAATATCTACGTTCCGAGGCAGGAACTGAAGTCCTGTGGGACGTAGATATACCGTCTGTAACCACTTACCAGTAAATGATTAAAATCCTATTTGACTTGCATTTTACCTCACATTATATAAATAGTCAAACAGAACTTCTACTTAGGATTTCCATGCACAGAGATCTGGCCTTTGCGGTCTGGCGCACCCTCCTCCCAAAGGAGAGGGCCCACCAGTGAAACATTTCAGTGTGTGGTCTCACTTGAATTGGGTATGACCAAGCTGAACTGGAGCATGGACTGCAAAAATGAAGGGTGGCAATAGGTCCGCAAATATATGCACTCCCCAAGAGTAAAACCAAGGAGCACAATGTCCTCCACTAGGTAGCAGTGCGTCCTGCAAATAACTAGGCATCATAATACCAAAATTAGGAAACCAGTTCTCCCAGATGACATAATTGGGCAATATGCATGTCCCAAGTACAAGACTAGACATCATGACAGAACCCATTCAGAGATAGTGCTATAACAGATTCTACTAGTAATACAGCCCTCCTTCAAATGAGTGATTTCTTCCCCATTGGCAGGCGCTGGTGACGAACACAACCCCCCAGCAAGAGCTCCTCAGTGATCGACTCCTGCAACAGGCAGGACCCTCAGTAACCCACCGTGCTTCATGACAGGACCCAGTCAAAGAATGAGCTGCAGTAACAGGCAGCACAACAATCAGCACACCCCTGACCTAGTGAATTGGACGGCTACACCTTTGTGTAATGCACAAGTAGCTATCTATTGGAAGCACTGATTCACAGCTGCACTCCCGGCTAAAGGATGCAATGCTAACCCATTGGGTTATGTTTAGTGGGATATATCAGAGAGTTGGAGAAGGGTCCTGAAAGCCTCTGAACTCTCCAGAGGCTCCCCTTGACTAAGGTATCTAACTCTTATATTTTTACATGCTTCAGGATTGCTTTGTTTCTCCCTACTTGTAAAGGTAACACCTTCTTTTAAAAAAATTAAGATGCAGTTTAGGTCCCCCCCCCCCCCCCCCCAACCAAAAAACAAAAAGGAAATGTGATGCTAATATATATTGAACAATTAATTTCTCCACTTTAAAGGACGTCTAGGATACGCAGCCAGTTGGGCTGCATACAGTAGGCCACCTTGTTGCATTAGGGAGTCTTGCCTAAGGACTTCTTACTAGATAGCTACTGGTTTTAGCCATAATTCTAGCACTGGTCTCCTTTATCCGAGGTGGTGCCCTTACATTAAACCATCACTGACATCACTAAAGTTTTCAGCTAGGTACACACTTTCAATTAGCGTTGCCCACCGTGATCAGGACTTGATCTCTAAGGGAACAGTTTGAAGCCATCACAACGGAGATTGCGGGTTGATGATGGCAAAAGCTGCCTATTCCGATCATGGGATGTCTCCCGCGGGTTGATCACATGACAACTGCAGTGCCATGATTAGCCACAATGTCTGCCGAATTAGACATTTTTAGCGAATCTTGAGTATAATTGGGCAAACATTTTATGTAGTGGCTAGCTTAGGTGTGTGCAAGACTTTATAGTGCAATGAAGCTTAACATCCTTTTCTGTCTGCATACTCCAAAACATTGTGTGCAATCTATTAATCCTATTCTTGGGGTTAAATGGATACAGATTGTTCATGATTATCTACACACAAACCATTTAGAGGCATTGTTGTCCTACACAGCAAAATATAGAGACTAGGCAAAACAGTAATTGTCTGGGACACATGCGTAATTCTGCATAATTCTATTCTTGGGACAACATCTGCTGAGTGATTTGCCACTTTCATTTAAATAATAGCTTATAAAAATAACAATAAAATGACAATATGAATTGCATGCTAGCATCTTCTATCCAGTGGTGTAAATTACAATGCTTATCTTGCCATAATCTGTACAGATTTATTCCCCCCCCCCCCTTTCATCACCACCATCTTTTTACAAATTTGTGCATCTTTTGCATAAAAGCTTAAGCTTTCAGGGCAACCAGCCTGAATATGTTGCTGGATATACCATATATAGCACTCAATATTTGATCACAAAGTCTTGGAGATGGTTTATGGAAGAGATGGTGTATCACTAACATAAACGAGCAGATATTTTGGCAGTAAATGAGAGCTGTGTCTATATGAATACTGAAATACAAAGTGGTTTTATTTCAGTCAGTTGGTGAAACTTTTAAGGCATAAAGTGACCAAATACATTTTGACACACAATATAAAATTGGACAGTGTGGAGTCCCTCTCCAAAGCACTTCTATCCCTTCTCCCCTTGTCAGTTGATATTACCCAGGAAATTTAGAACTTCACTTTAGAGATTTAGCAGTCTTCATGGTCCATAAGATTGAGTGGGCACGCTGCAGGGAGGGGGGCTTGTGAATCATTTTCCTATCCCTTCGCAGAACACTTTTGCCCAGCATTATAGCGGCTCATGATCACCTCAAGCTTGGGGTGGTGGGAATAATGTGATGCCCTTGGGTAGTGGTAGGTGTAACTTACGGTGGATTCTGGAATCTTCGCTTTAATTTCAAGGGAACAGACCCCCAGATATGTCTCCACCAAGTGAAATCAATATAGGGTAGCAATCAGTAAATAAGTACCCCTTACTCGGCAAAAGCATTTCCAATCAACACCATCCAAATCTCTAATATTAAAATTTAGATGCTCTGATCTTTAAAAAAAACTTTTGGGGGAAAATTAAAGTTTAGATACTGACCTTGGTGCAGGGAAGTCTTGGGATGATCCATACCAGGGGTGTCAAACTCTTAACTTAACGGTCCCAAATCTAAAACCTATTCTAAGTCACGGGCCAAATTGTTTATTAAGATTTAACATAGCTTGAGGCTGTTCAATATATGTTAAATGACTGTTCAATATAAGTGGTGAAAGTATATTTAACATGGGAGGCCAGCTCCTCTGCTTCTGCAGAGTATCATGGTGGAGCAGTTTCATATTTAGCTGCCCCAGTGCTGCTTTCGTCAGAGAAGCAACAAGTTGAAATTTGGTCCGAGGCAGGATGCCAAGCATCTCCTCCCCCATAGTCTTTTTGGTAAGCTGCCACACAAGGGGGAGTTGGATGCCAAGAGGGGGCCCCATGGTAATTTTGCAGAAGGGTCCCATGGGTTGTTGCTGCACTCCATCTCAAACTGAAATATTTCAACCAGAAACACTGTCAATGGTGTGCTCCTCTGGTTGGGAAGGCAGTATGCGGTTATTCTTTTACTGCTTGCAATGATATATCTCTGTGATAAGGAGGGCTGCATTTGCCCCGCGGGCCTTGTGTTTGTTACCTGTGAACCAGAGGCTTCTCTGATTCTCATCCAACCAACCTATGCTTGCTGGGACCCTCTTCTTCTTTGCAACCATGCTCCCATCTGTGTACAAGCCTGGCCGCACTGTGCAGTATAGCCCATGCTTGCGCAGTAGCACAAAGCCGCTTATGCGTGGGGGGAGTAGCCATGCACTAGCGGCTCCATGCTAAAGTAGTGCGGCTGTGCTCACACGCAGATGGGAGAGCAGCTGCAAGAACATATTTGACAAGCTATGGTTGAATACGGTCAGAGGATCCCAGCGCAGGAACGGCGAGCTCAAGAAGAATGGGGAAAACTCTGGTTTCTCCAGAAGTTTCCCTCTGCTGACTTTTTTGAAGTCCATACAAAAGATTTATGCATACCGAAGGCTTCCTCCAGCACCCTCCTCATCAATTGCTCGCACAACGTCTTCCTCCGCCTTCTCATGGTCCTGCTAGAAGCCCCATAACTTTGTCGGGGCCAGTTGGCACAAGGGCAGTGCGGCTGCACGCGCCCCTGTCTCACTTTTGCAGCTGAGAGTGTTCTGCACCTGTGCAGTACTTCTGCGCAGGTGCAGAGCCCTCCCAGCCATGGGAGCGCAGCAGGGGCGTACGCACGTGGCTGGTCTGAGTATGCGTAAACTTACAGGGCTTCTACCGGGACCAGGAGAAGGCGGAGGAAGACATTGTGGGAGCGATAGATGCTGAGGGGGCTGGAGGAAGCCTTACGTATGTATATAAATCTTTTGTATTAATCTCTGGTTTACGTTAAGCATGCAGCAGCACTTGCCATGATCTAGTGATGAATATTTACTGACAAAATTATTTGCTTGACAATGAATTTAGTTTTTTCAAAGCTTGCAATCCTTGGTTTTTATTTTACTTAGAGCTCAAAACATTTATGTAAGCTTTGAGATTTTACGACATAACAAATGATTGAGCCCTTTATAAGATACAGTAGGTCATTTGTTTGATTAAAATGTTCATTACAGCACTAAGTCAATAAGATCACTGCATTATGATGCCAACATTTAAATACTCAAGGACTGTTTGCAATGGGTAACTAGGCTTTTGACCTTTTTAGATTGTTGGAGTAATTGTAAAGAACTGTACTCTCAAACACTAATTAAATAAAATGACTAATGCATAAAGAACTACTGCCGGGAATGTGGCATTCTTGACGTTAGTGCAATCATAAAAAATAATAGTCCATTACTGCCAAGAAAAAGATTGCATCAAAACTGTCAGGAATTATAATTAATAAAATAAATAATAAAAATGAAAATGTTTCCTCTAAATGGCAAGTGAAATGTCCCAGATCAATGGCAACTTGGCAAGAAGAAAATCTAGCTGTTTTGACTGAGTGCAAACGTTTTGTTCAGCATGCTGCTCCTGATCATTATTCTAAATATTTTTTAAGAGCCTGTTGTTTTTTTGTTTGTTTTTTATTAGGTTATTTGTAATAACAATATAAATAAATAGAATTAATAGCTAGCAGAAACCTTTGTGATGGTCTTAGTCCTTGTTCACATCATTTTGTGCAGATGGGCGTGCGATCAGAATGCAACATGTCTGATTGCACGCCATCTGCATCGCTATGCGCAGCGCTGCTGATCCCATTGGAGCAGTGCTGCAATTCCCAAAAAATGCATGCAGCCGTGCGATAGCGCATCGCACTGCTTTGCGGCGCATATGATGGGAACGGCAGAAGTACTGCCTATACACTTCTGCCATTCTTGCGTGTTGCACATCATATGCGCTGCCGAAATGCGGACAGCAGTGCGTATAGTGGGAACCGAGGCTTCAGAGGTGCATCTAGTGTATGGCACAGAATGACACTGTGGCCCCAAGCGGCACATGATTTATGACATGATGTGGGCGGAGCTAACTGTATGATACTATCATGTTAGTATGGACCAAAACGAATTCCGTGAAGAATGAAGACCGTTCTGATAGCACAAAATAAGGTCATATTCAGTACTAGCAAAATGTACTTAATAAAGTGATTGATTAAATATAGATAGTCCCCAGTTAATGAACGAGAGGGACTGTACATACTGTATATACTCGCATATAACTCGACCTCGTGTATACGTCGACTCCAATATTTGACCCTTTTAAGCTGAAATATTTTACTGACTCAAGTATAAGTCTACCCAGCAAAGTTAATGGCTGCACTTTAAAACCATGAAGAAAGAACACCTGCACTTGGAGCCCAGGAGGTGTTAATGACTGCAATGCATACAGTATTGCAGCCATTAACCCTTCCTGTTCCTAAAGAGCAGCCAATAACTCCTCCAGGCCCCCAAGTGCAGCAATTATTCACCCCTCCCCCCTTCCTGCAGCCCAGTATCTTTCCCTTGCCCTTTCCTTATTTGTTGGGGCCAGGACTTTCAGACCTGTGTTTTCTTGGCATTTCATTTATCAAAAAAGTGTCACTTACCAATGAGTAAATTGCTGCAACTGGGAATGTCACTAGATAGTACACAGATTACTCAGTGTTGCTTGTGACTCGTGCATAAGTCGACTCCCTATAATTTTATTTAGTGAATTAGACCTACATTTCTAGACTTATAGTTGAGTATATACAGTATATTCTTAACCTTAATCCATTCTTAAGTTGGTACATCTTTTCCCCCTGTGCCTCTTTTGTCTCCCTCTGTGTCACCTCTGTTCCTGCTGTGCCTCTTTTGTCCCCCTCTTTGTCACCTCATATCCCCTTGTGCTTTTTTGTCCCCCTCTTCTGTCACCCCTGTTTTCGCTGAGCCTCTTTTGTCGTCCTATCTATCACCTTAGTTCCCCCTGTGTCTCTTTTGTCCCCCCATGTGCCACCTCTGGTCCTCCTGTTTCCAAATCCAAAAACGCTTTATTGCCAAAGAAACATAGCAGCATGGGAGGGGGTGGTTGTGGGATTATAGGGAAGGGTATAGGGGGCTGGAGTTTACAGTCCATAAGGGTGTGGAGGATATAAGTGACGCCATTGGGGTGTCACCCCATGGTCCCCATGTCGCCTCTTGTCCCCCTCTGTATCACCTCATCCCCATCCCTGTGCTGCACTCCCGAGCCCCTTCTGCCGTAAGTCACATGGCCCGATTCAGCGATGAATCTCACCGCTCTCCTGTGGGCTGCTTAGCTCTGGTTGCCATTGTTACTTCCAGCTGGTGCCTCAGACATAATCAAAGGTGCCCGCTGGAAGTAATCATGGTGACAGATCACAAAGCAGCTGGCAGGAGAACAGTGAGATTCGGCGCTGGATTGGGGCCACGTGAGTAAAAGCAGGTGGGGCTGGGAGACCTCAGAGCACAGGGCAGCCCAGCTTGAGACCTGCTAGGGAGTGCAAGGTCCCCCTTTAAAGTGAGGCCTGAAGTAGGGGCTTGCCTTGCTTGTACTTTGGCAGTGTCTCTGATTAGTTGGGAGAAAGAGGGGGGGTGCACAGATAAGCTGTTATAGTGCAGAGTCATTCTGCGCAGCTGAGAGCATAAGCTGACCATGGCGGTGAACAATTGAGCTCCAGAATGCCCCTTAAATCTTTGGACCTCCTGCTCTGTTTACTCCTGCCTGCTATCATGGTCTGTTACTGGGGGTTGTCATGGGGTGCTGTCTGTTATTCAAGGCTTGTCAGGTGATGTCTGTTATTGGGGGTTCAACTATGGGGTTCAATTTGATACTGAGAGTTTTTTCATGATATCCTGTTATCGGAGGTCTATCATATGATGCTATTACTGGGTAGATGTTGTGGAGTACTGTCCAATACTGGGGTCTTTTATGGGCTACTCTGTTACTGAATGAGCTGTTATGGGGTGTTCTCAGCTACTGTGAGATCTATAATAGGGGTGTGGTCTTTTACTAACAATTTGCCTAATTATATTTGGCAGATATGTATGCCTGATATTGTTAGCATAGCGATGCATTCTGTTATTATAGAGAGGAAAGGCAGGACCATGGTATGGCAGATAATGGAGCAGCTTTCAGCTAATGGAGGTCAGGTGTCACTTGGGTCTCGTCGCTAAAGATCCGGCATGCCAGATCTTAAGGTGTTATCGGAAGATACTTGTACACCTTAGATTTCTTGGCAAAGACAGCCATGACTGAGTGCCATCTAGTGTATGTATGTAGCTTAAGGTCAGGCCCTGTTCACACTTACAATGGCAAAATGCTTTCGATTATCGCAAAAAATGTTTACGCGATAATCAAATTTTTTTTTTTTTACTAGACATTTTCACAATTGCAATACATTGCAATTGCTCTAAAATCGTGAGAAGCTGCATGTAGCGTATTTTGCGTTTAGCGCTAATCACAAGTCGCCAGTGATTGCAGCAGTCAGATCAGTGCCATATAGTTAATATTGCTCTAGTGCTTTAACCCCCTCCCGACCGTCTAACGCTGATCGGCGGCGGGAGGGTGGCAGCCCCAGGACCGCCTAATGCCAATCGGCGTCAAGTCCTGGGAGCAGAGATTAGCGGGGATCGTGCGCACAGATGCACGCGCATCCCCGCCTTTTTATGGAGCTCCACTCGGAGATCGCAGCTGGCAGGCTGTTTTTGTTTTGTTCATACAGCGCTGCTATCAAATAGCAGTGGTGTAAGGGGACAGCTTGGTGATAAAACTGTCCCTTGCGTGGCCCACAATGTGATCCCCTCTCATAGGCTGATGCCTATGGGAGGTGATCACTGATTGGATCTCGGGGAGGGGGGACGAAATAATAAAAGGATTTTTACCACCCGGGTGGCATGAAAAAGTAGCCGGGTGGCATGCAACAGGGGAATGCAGAACCAGTGCAACTCTGCTTACAGCATAGGAGGAGGATGAGGACACGAGTCGCTGTACCTACTAGGTACACGCAATGCAATTTTCTGACTGATTTACTGTCAGGTCGACAGTAAATTTCCAACATGTTCAATCTGATTTTCAATCGATTTTCCATTCACTTTTAGGGGATATCGAGCAGAAATGTAATCAGAAATCAGATTGGTCATGTTGGAAATAGTGGATCTGACAGTAAATCTATCAGAAAATTGCATCGTGTGTACCTAGCATTAGGGAGAAATCGTTTCAGATTATGGTGTTCAGGTCTCTTTAAAGCAGACCAGCACTCAAAGCTTCCTCTCTCGTCTAAAAGATAAGCAACAACATAATAAACTTTAAAGAAAACCATTTCATTGTTACAGCCGATACAAATTCTACAATAATCTGCACTTTTTCTACTTCCTGCTTTCAAGGTAGCAGACATATTGTTAACCTCCTGTGCGTTCAAATGAGTTTATCTGCCATGGCAGTAAGGTGACACATGGGAGAAATATAAGTACAAATTGTGATTAGACAAGACAGGCTAGACTCTAAATACATACAGGGTACATTTCACTATATTTTCCTTCTGTGCAAGAGTTCAGGTTCACTGTTCCTGTAGTGTGATTGTTGAAGGGGGAGCACTACCGCCAGGATGCAAGCTGTGGGGGGAGACACATACACAGCAGGGGGGCAGATTGCACTTTTTTTTTTTTTTTACTTTCAGTCTGGGACTTTGGAGCAGAGGAGAGACGAGTGCACAGGAGGCTGCCTCGGAAACACCCTGTACAGTGGTACATGCAGTGTACTCAGGGCCTGATTTAGGCCAAGGCCACCTAGGCCATGGCGTCACAGGAGCAAGGACACCAAAGCAGCAGGCTAAACTGGTGCAGCATTTGCAAGCTTGCAAATGCTGTAATGCAGGGAGATCAGGCGAGCGCCAGCCACCTTGCTCTCTGTACATGTTGGCGTTGTGGCGGGCGGCTACGGACTTGGGCAGCATTGGAGACGGTGGGGAAGAGGAAGCTTCTGAGTGACACTGATGGCTGCTGCGGTGTGGAGGTAAGCTGTACTGAAAGAGGGGAGTGGGAAAGGGAGGGATTAAGCGAGTCATTAGGCTACCTATACTGGAGGGGGAGGGGAAGGGGTCATCGGGTTACCTATACTAGAGTGAAAGAGGGGAGAGGTCATTTGGCTACCTCTACTAGAGGGGAGGGTTCATCTGGCTACCTATACTGGTGGGAGCGGGATAGGGGTCAACTTTCTACCTGTACTGAAGGGGACTGCTGGTGACATTGGCCTTGGGCGGTGAAGAGTACAAATCCAGCACTGAGTGTACTGCTCTATCCTCTGTCTCCCCAAACTGAAAGTGAGGGGAAAAAAAGCAGAGCTCTGAAGTTGTATCACCTTTCCTGCTCTCCGTAGCTGGATTACACCAGCAACTATTTTTCTAAATACATCGGCATGCTGTCTGAAGGGGATGGAGAATGATTGAGTCGCTCTGCCTGTCCCTAATTACCGAACCCACACGGTCTCACCTCATAACTCCTGCAGGCTGATGACGGTTGTGTGGGTGTGCTTTCTTGGCTGCCTCTTTTCATTGGCAAGAGATAAAATAAAGGCTGTTACTCATTGGAGGATGGGAGAGATGGAGCTGGAGTTTCTAGTTAGATGAAGCGCATGGTGCCACCCCTTACAGCCCACCCAGCCAATCCCTGCTCCTGGTAACGTGAGGTGACAGGCAGAGTAGCGCTCCTGCAGTGCACAGCTTAGCTTTCGCTATTGTGCGAGAGCTGGGCACTGATTGCTAGCAGGCAATGGAGAGTTCCTGTCTGCAGTTTATTAAGCACCGTTTTCTTTTAATTTTAGCTAGGTGGGCAAATAACAGCCGGGCGGGGTTTAAAAACAGGTGGTCAGCCCGCCCACCTAATTGGCCCTGGAGAGAACACTGAATTTATAGCCACAATCCCTAAATATACTGTAAATGGACATGAGATGAAAAGAAGAATCTACCTGCTTCCTGATGAGCTTTGCCCTTCTTTATTTACACAGTAAATTCAGTAGAACAGGCAAAACCTACTACGTGTGAAGGAAAAGGACAGAGTTTTTTTTTTTTCCTACTATAGTAAAAGTATTTGTAATGTGTTTTAGATAATTCTCATAATAAAGGGAGCATCTGAACTTAAAACTTACAAAAAAAAAACAGCTTAAAGGGGCACTATGGCGAAAAATTGTCAAATTTAAAATATGTGCAAACATGTACAAATAAGAAGTATGTTTTTTTCCAGAGTAAAATGAGCCATAAATTACTTTTCTCCTATGTTGCTGTCACTTAAAGTAGGTAGTAGAAATCTGACAGAAGTGACAGGTTTTGGACTAGTTCTTCTCTTCATAGGGGATTCTCAGGGATTTACTTATTTTCAAAAACACTTAGTGAATGGCAGTTGCTCTGTTCAACTGCCAAAAAACTGTGTAGTGAGCAGGGAAGCTGTCCAGCATCATTGTTTAAATCCTTTTTAGGGTAAATCTTTATAAAGAATAAAAGCCTTGCTGAGAATCCCCTATGAAGAGCTGGACTAGTCCAAAGCCTGTCACTTCTGTCAGATTTCTACTATCTACTGTAAGTCACAGCAACATAGGAGAAAAGTAATGTATGGCTCATTTTACTCTGGAAAAAAAATGTACTTCTTATTTGTCTATGTTTGCACATATTTAAAATTTTACAATTTTTCGCCATAGTGCCCCTTTAACAAAGCTGGACAGTTAAAGAGTAACTGTCAGGCTGCAAAAGCTAATTTAAACCTCTATTTTCCTTTGTTAAACAGTTTAGAAGCAAGCCAAAAAGGCAATACTGAAGTTAAAAATCTCTTACTTTTGATGTGTGCTGACAGCAAGGCTCTGTATTCCCAAGCTCTTAAAAGGACGAGAGGCTGCATAACATACAGCAAAGCATTCTGGGGCCCTCCCCTCGGCTGCTAGTGAGAAGTTACAGTGTCAAGTTACAACAGCATGCAACTCAGTCCAGCGCACAGCACTGATAAATCTCCGGGCAGTGTACACTGCAGGAGTCCGCTATTGTTCCTAGCCACATGGCTAATTAATATTCACTGCACAGTAGTGTTATTCATTACAAGGTTTTCTGTGAGTCGAATCATCAGGAAGCAGGAAGGATATGACATCACATTTGGCTTCATAGGAGACAGACAAACATGGAACCTGCCATGAGCTGTCAGGAGCATCATTCTCAGCAAACACTATATAAAAATTCTGTGAAGTACAAACGTGGACAGTGAAATGCATATGTAATGTAAGTACAGCCAATATTTAGCTACTGATATATGTGTTTATTTTCTCTGAGACCTTATACTTAACAGCTCCTCTTTAAGTTAGCCCCTTTAAGGGACAGTTAGTGACAATAGGTATTCAGTGTAATCTGTAAGTGCTGAGAAAGCTGGTAGCATCATGTAAATGCATGATAATCATAGTATTATTACACCCTCCATCTGCTCTTCAATCTTGGTCTGGTATGCCGGCGCTACTGCTGGTGACAGGCTCAAACTGCAGAGGGTCATCAGGCTGGCAGAGAGGATCATAAAAAGGTCCCTCCCCTCACTGAGGATTGCCAGCGACCCCTCACACCAGGTCACTGCTTCTTCAGCCCGCTCCCATTGGGCCAGAGGCTCCAGTCCATTTCCACCCGGACTGCTAGACACGGGAACATCTTTTTTCCCTCAGCTGTCAGCCTCCTAAACTCCCTTCACATACTGCCTCTCAATCTGCAGCCAACGACTCAACCTGCCCACAAGATTAATTGGTCAGTCTTGTTATCACTTTTGTGAACTTTTTGTATCATGTATACTCTTCTTTTTTATTTTTTTTTTTTTATTTTTTTTTTATTAATTGCATATTGTGATCCTATCTTCCATTTCTATCCTCTACTTGAGTTTTGTTTATATTGTAGCCCCTTACACACTACAATGAGTTCTGGGTCGTCATGAGCTTGCTGGTTAGTCTGTAGATCTGGGTGTTTCAAGCCCTACTTCATGGAGCCAAATTAATCCATGCCAAGCACTGATGAGGATCAACTAATCCGAAACAGTCAGTATGCATGTTGGATTATTATGGCTCTGTACAAATTAACAAGCTGACACATCATTGCATTCCAGCGGTTCTGGAGGTGTGTTTAGCTTCTAAGGGTAACAATGGTTAATTTGCATATATTCAGCAGTGATGCATTGGGAGACATCTCGGAGCTCACTCCAACCTGAATTACCACAAATTCTTTGTTTTAAGAAAGCAAACTTTTGTTTTGTATTGTGCCAAACCCCATTTCGGGCAAGACCCTGTCATGCTTGGCGAAATAAAGGATTCTGATACTGACCTAATCTAACCAAAGCTTTTTACCCTAAATCTAGCTAATAACCTTATCCTAACCTAAATACAATGCACATCCAAGTGGGGTGCTTCCAACATCACACAGAGCCATGGGAAGACAATATATTTACATTGTTTCAGGACAAACATCTGTTCCTGGGAGATCAAACCTCATGGATAAAGTGGAGATTATTAGAATGGCTTATTTGTATATGTTCTCACGATTACAGTGTTCTGTAACCAAAGGTCATTTCTAAGCTTCACTTACAAGCCTAAACTAAAACCCCGGCTTTTAACTTAGCTGTAGGAATAACAGTTGTGCCTGGATGAGTGAATCTGTGAATGCATTTGTTTGAACATTTGCATGTGAGAGTGCAAAGGGTTAATAGATTTTTGCTGTTTTCTAGCCACACCCCCTTCAGCACCTCCATTTCCTTAATAACTTATTTAATGTCCTAACTAGAGGCGATGTGCCTGGATATATGTATTTTTTTTCTTGTTCCTGACCCCTGTGGCTAGGGTCTAATTCAGTGCACTCCCTCCTTCCCCTGTATGTGTTTGTCAGCATGCACACAGCTTATGCTGGTGTATGTGCATGGTGCACATGGACACATAATGTTAGCTCCCTTGTGCGATTGGTAAGATGTACCGTCTGTCCCAGGAGAGGACGTCAGGATGTGTGCTCCTAATCCATTGATAGGTTTGTTGCAATGAATGTGTTTGCATGTCTGCACTATGCATGTTACAGGGCCAGAGTTAGGACACCTATGTTTACCTGGGTACTTCTGCGCAGTATAGGTGACTAAGCATAAGAATGCATTCTTCTGTGAACTAAAACCCTGGCTTTTAACTTAGCTGTAGGGATAACAGTTGTGCCTGGATGAGTGAATCTGTGAATGCATTTGTTTGAACATTTGCATGTGAGAGTGCGAAGGGTTAATAGGTTTTCACTTACAAGCCTGGTTCCACTCATACCTTTCACTTCCACATTGGCAAATCTATTCATGGGGAAAAAAAATCATGTTTTTCATCATTTTGGCTCTATGAATTTGACAGCACTGCCTCAGGGTTGCTGTTTTTTATTTTCCATGAATTATCTTATTTGGCAGAGATGTTTTTAGAGGCAGTGATAACCCTTAAGTATCCAGTGCAGCAAAAAGATATCAGATATATTTTTCTTAAAGGTAAAAACTTTTTTAATACTATGAGTACTCTAATTGATAAAAGCGAAAAAAACCACAGAGACACCGAGAGCCCCTATAGTGTATTATCTTTGTAAACCAGTATAGAAAAAAATGAAAAGCTACTCACAAGTGTGGGTTGCTAATAGGCAACCACTTGGATAGCCATGTGGGGAAGTCCCGTCCCCACTCGGTCTCTGGTATGGATGGTCGCAGCTCCTTAAGAAAAAAGTCTCTTACCACAATTTTGTGGCAAGAATAGCACTCTAACCAAGTGGAATGCTATATATACACGAAATAGTTGTAGGAGGCGCCCTTGTTGTAGGTTAGATGGTGTTTGTACACAGTGCAGTGTGTAATAATTAAATAATTAAGATCGCCTACCTTATGAACCAACACTTCACTCAGTAGGGGTAACGTATAACATTTATTGGTAGAATGCACTCTACCAATAAATGTTATACGTTACCCCTACTGAGTGAAGTGTTGGTTCATAAGGTAGGCGATCTTAATTATTTAATTATTACACACTGCACTGTGTACAAACACCATCTAACCTACAACAAGGGCGCCTCCTACAACTATTTCATTTTTTAATACTATGTAAGCTTTCCATTGCAGGTATGCAAGCAGCTTTTACTCCTATGAATTTGTGTAATGCAGTATGAAAGAAAAACTTACCGTAAACTATATCTTATCTTTCTCCTTTCATCACTCATCTCTGTTTTATGTTGTATCATGCTCACAAGTGGCTGTTTCTTATCCTATTTATAACTTCTATGTCTCGAGAGTGTTTTAAGGAGTAGCTGCTGCAGTAGCTGCTACACTGTTTAAAGCGTCCCCACCTCCAGAACTTCCTTGGTGGCCTCCAATGATGACCATGCAGAGAGGATGAGGGATGCTGGTGTGGTTTTAGCTATGTCATAGTCTTTCTCCTGCCTGCCTTGGTCTCCCAGAGGCTGCCCTCTCATTTTAACACTTTTTTGATGTAACACAAGAAATTAAGGCAGGAGGTGGAAACATAAGGAGAGAGGATTTTAGCAAGGAAAACTAAAATTCACAATATCAATCGTAGTGCACCGATCACAGAAAACATACCAGCAAATAAACAATACCGACCATGCATAAGATTTAAACATCCAGAAGGACAGTCCACCCTAGAGGTAAAAGGTCACTGTAATACATTCCTCTATAAAGCAGCTTATTGTCTTTCAGACTTAATTGGATGGTCCCACCTTCTTGTATCAAGACAAGACAAATAACATTTATATTGCGCTTTTCTCCTTGCGGACTCAAAGCGCCAGAGCAGAGCAGCAGCCACTAGGGCACCGCTCTATTGGCAGTAGCAGTGTAAGGGAGACTTGCCAAAGGTCTCCTACTGAATTAGTGCTGGCTTACTGAACAGGCAGAGCCGAGATTCGAACCCTGGTCTCCTGTGTCAGAGGCAGAGCCCTTAACCATTACACCATCAGTCACAATGTACATGCACAAAAGTAAAAGCAAAAATAGCGTAATTACAGAGATCGGAATGCCCCCCACGTAGGTGTCACCCTTATCATCCACCTGGTTACACTTGCTAGGAACACCAGTGCCCCCCCCCCTCCCCAATGTGCCTGCACTCACCCTGTTCTTCTACAGATATAAGTAATTCAGTCTTTGTTGATTGCAAACACTTTGCCAAGTCCAGAAGAGTTCATGTCCATCATAAGTAGTGCTTCGTCTTCATTCACAGTTAGCTACCTGCACTGTAATGAACAATATTTAATTCAGTTAGAATTCTGAGGGAGCGTGAGGAACCTAGGAAAATATAAACAGATTTTAATTACAGCAATCAGAAGCCTGCTCTAACAGTAACTACTGATATTTATACCTTCAGCTAGCAGTTTGCTCTATGTCAGTTATGCATTTTAATGTGAATAAATTGAGGTGACGGATCTGGTTATTTTCTTATTTGCCTAGGCAGACACAATTATGCAGACTACTTTTAGAATTCATTATCGTAAGTCGGCTTCTACCTTTGTGTCTTTCCTTCTTTCAGTAGACAAAAACACAGCGGCACATTTTCCATCTTACTATCTTAGGTGAGAAGAGAAAGCTTGAGCATTAACATGCTTTGACGCTGCGTCACATTAGGAATGGGACTCCTTTAAAATATCGTCATACAGCACACCTTGCTGCCAAGTGTTCCATTAATGCTTGTCATAGAGCAAGTTTGGATAGACAGTTGGGAGTGAGCCCAGAGTCTGTGGAAGAATGAGAAATCTGTGTGTTGTTCCATGCCACACACTTTCATTCCAATAAAGTCGTGGACTTAATATGATCTTCCACCAGTTCACCACACTGCATTTCTGAAGTCTAGAAGACTCATTTAATGTTTTAGCAGCTTCAAACGAGATGTCTTTGCAGTGGCAGCCTTTGTCGGGATAACTCTGCCTAGTGCAGCCAAACGAGTGAAAGCGTAAGAAGCTATATTTACCTGCTCCGGACAGCTTCTTCTCTTCCTCCACCGGCGGCTCTGACCTCTCAGCAGGTCTTCTGGGTCCCAGTCACACAAGATCACATGATATGGCATGTGATCATGATCCAGGAGACCATTTTAGCAGTGTAGCACCAACTAGAGGGGTGATTCCTCTTCCACCAACAGGTGGCACTGTACCGCTGACCGGTCTCCTGGAACTCAATCACTTGGTAACAGAGGAGACCTGCTTGGGAGTATGTCAGTGCCATGCTGATGAACGCAGCAGCAATCCAGCTGTCCGGACAGGTATGTATGGGAGCTCCCTGCCAACACCCCTACCCTGTTGCATCACTCCCTGCTTACCCTGCCAGGCTGGGGATGGCACACGCTCTCATTCCAATAGCCATGAACTTAATATGCACACTTCCCCAGCAGCAGGACTTACAGCCAAATAAAGTTGTACTCTCATTTATGTGGCTGCTAAGGGGTTAATAGGTAGACAGCAATGCTCGCTACCATATGTAGGAAGCTACAATGACCATTAGGATTTTAAGTTTACTGGAATCAGATCACTCTACAGGTTAACCTATAATTACTTATATGTGACTGTTGCTCGCACCTTACAAATTATTAGTATGTATTTATCCAGCACTGATACTTTTTTTTTTCAAAAAAAGTACATAAAAATATAATGTAAGAGAATCATTGAAATGCAGGACACATTGTTTTAAAAAGAGAATTGTTATTGGAATTTTTGTAACTATAGATACAAGCAGTCACATATGAATCCCCCCACCCACCTCTCCATAATCCACAAGAAACAGAATGGATCACAATCAAGGTGAGCAAAACAATATCAAGTAGGAGAGTATTCCATAAGCAATTTGCCATGCAGAAGCTATCCAATGCAGGACACATTTAGTAAACAGCACATATTTGCAAAAAATAAACAAAATCACAAAGCAAGGCTTAAATTAAAACTCCTATGTATGCAGGAATGGCATAATCATAATGTACTTAACCTGCCAAAAATGCTAACAAATATTCCATGTATTTCTAATAAATATTTACAGTGCTTGATAATTGGTGACAGAGGCAGTGCCGAGGGTGAAGCAACGGTGGTGGCAGTGCTGAGGATGGAGCATTGGTGGTGGCAATGGGTGGTGACCGAGGCAGTGCTGAGGGTGGAGCATCGGGGGTGGCAATGGGTGGTGACCGAGGCAGTGCTGAGGGTGGAGCATCGGGGGTGGCAATGGGTGGTGACCGAGGCAGTGCTGAGGGTGGAGCATCGGGGGTGGCAATGGGTGGTGACCGAGGCAGTGCTGAGGGTGGAGCATCGGTGGTGGCAATAGGCGGTAAAAGAGGCAGTGCTGAGGGTGGAGCATCGGGGGTGGCAATGGGTGGTGACAGAGGCAGTGCTGAGGGTGGACCATGGAAATTATTTGTGCATTTGTCTCAAGACATTTTTCAGGAGATGGGCTACAGCTTGAGAGTTTGTAGTTTGTAGTTCACAGGAAATAGGTAGTTAAAGGGAATCTGAAGTAAGAGGCATATGGTGACCGCCATATTTATTTCCTTTTAACCACTTGCCGACCGTGCACTCATAACTTGCATCGGCAAAGTGGTAGCTGCAGGACCAGCGACGCACATCTGCGTCGCCGGCTGCAGGCTAATTAATCATGAAACAGCCGCTCACGCGAGCGGCTGCTTCCAGTCAATTCATGGCTGGGGGCTCCGTGAATAGCCTGAGGGCAGCCGATCTCGGCTCGCAGGCTAAATGTAAACACAAGCGGAAACAATCCGCTTTGTTTACATTTGTACAACGCTGCTAACAGTAGCAGCGTTGTACTAGATCAGCGATCCCCGGCCAATCAGCGGCCGGGGATCGCTGTCACATGACAGGCAGGAGCCTGTTAGAGGCTGCACAGGACAGATCCGTTCCTGTGCAGCCTCCGATCTCCAGGGCAGGGAGAGAGGAGAGGGGGAATCCTGCGGTGGAGGGGGCTTTGAGGTGCCCCCCCACCAGCCACACGCAGGCAGGAGCGATCAGACCCCCCCCAGCACATCATCCCCCTAGTGGGGAAAAAAGGGGGCGATCTCGTCGCTCTGTCTAATGTTTGATCTGTGCTAGGGGCTGTAGAGCCCACCCAGCACAGATCTCAGTAATCAGTGCTGGTCCTTAACCACTTGAGGACCGCGGGCTTTACCCCCCTTAAGGGCCAGACCCTTTTTTTCCATTCAGACCACTGCAGCTTTCACGGTTTATTGCTCGCTCATACAACCTACCACCTAAAT
This sequence comes from Hyperolius riggenbachi, assembly GCF_040937935.1. Lineage (NCBI taxonomy): Eukaryota > Metazoa > Chordata > Amphibia > Anura > Hyperoliidae > Hyperolius > Hyperolius riggenbachi. The sequence continues at coordinate 361,486,853 of NC_090648.1, read as the reverse complement.
GATTTTTGGCTCCTTTTCTTGTCACTAATAAAGCTTTCTTTTGGTGCTATTTGATTGCTGCTGCGATTTTTACTTTTTATTATATTCATCAAAAAAGACATGAATTTTGTCAAAAAAATTATTTTTTTAACTTTCCGTGCTGACATTTTCAAATAAAGTAAAATTTCTGTATACATGCAGCACAAAAAATGTGGACAAACATGTTTTTGATAAAAAAAAACATTTAGCCTATATTTATTGGTTTGGGTAAAAGTTATAGCGTTTACAAACTATGGTGCAAAAAGTGAATTTTCCCATTTTGTAGCATCTATGACTTTTCTGACCACCTGTCATGTTTCATGAGGGGCTAGAATTCCAGGATAGTATAAATACCCCCCAAATGACCCCATTTCGGAAAGAAGACATCCCAAAGTATTCACTGAGAGACATAGTGAGTTCATAGAAGATATTATTTTTTGTCACAAGTTAGCGGAAAATGACACTTCGTGACAAGAAAAAAAAAAAGTTTCCATTTCTGCTAACTTGTGACCAAAAAAAAAATGAAATCTGCCACGGACTCACCATGCCCCTCTCTAAATACCTTGAAGTGTCTACTTTCCAAAATGGGGTAATTTGTGGGGTGTGTTTACTGTCCTGACATTTTGGGAGGTGCTAATTTGTAAGCACCCCTGTAAAGCCTAAAGGTGCTCATTGGACTTTGGGCCCCTTAGCGCAGTTAGGCTGCAAAAAAGTGCCACACATGTGGTATTGCTGTACTCAGGAGAAGTAGTATAATGTGTTTTGGGGTGTATTTTTACACATAACCATGCTGGGTGGGAGAAATATCTCTGTAAATGACAATTGTTTGATTTTTTTTTTACACACAATTGTCCATTTACAGAGATATTTCTCCCACTCAGCATGGGTATGTGTAAAAATACACCCCAAAACACATTATACTACTTCTCCTGAGTACGGCAATACCACATGTGACACTTTTTTGCAGCCTAGGTGCGCTAAGGGGCCCAACGTCCTATTCACAGGTCATTTTGAGGCATTTGTTTTCTAGACTACTCCTCACGGTTTAGGGCCCCTAAAATGGCAGGGCAGTATAGGAACCCCACAAGTGACCCCATTTTAGAAAGAAGACACCCCAAGGTATTCCGTTAGGAGTATGGCGAGTTCATTGAAGATTTTATTTGTCACAAGTTAGTGAAAAATGACACTTTGTGAAAAAAACAATAAAAATAAATTTCCGCTAACTTTTGAAAATAAATGAACCTGGCATTTTACGGGCCCAAAACCGTGAGTAGTCTGGAAACCAAATGTCTCAAAATGACTGTTCAGGGGTTTAAGCATCTGCAAATTTTGATGACAGGTGGTCTATAAGAGGGCGAATTTTCTGGAACCGGTCATAAGCAGGGTGGCCTTTTAGATGACAGGTTGTATTGGGCCTGATCTGATGGATAGGAGTGCTAAGGGGGTGACAGGAGGTGATTGATGGGTGTCTCAGGGGGTGGTTAGAGGGGAAAATAGATGCAATCAATGCACTGGGGAGGTGATCGGAAGGGGGTCTGAGGGGGAGCTGAGGGTTTGGCCGAGTGATCAGGAGCCCACACGGGGCAAATTAGGGCCTGATCTGATGGGTAGGTGTGCTAGGGGGAGACAGGAGGTGATTGATGGGTGTCTCAAGGTGTGATTAGAGGGGGGAATAGATGCAAGCAATGCACTGGCGAGGTGATCAGGGCTGGGGTCTGAGGGCGTTCTGAGGGTGTGGGCGGGTGATTGAGTGCCCTAGGGGCAGATAGGGGTCTAATCTGATGGGTAGCAGTGACAGGGGGTGATTGATGGGTAATTAGTGGGTGTTTAGGGTAGAGAACAGATGTAAACAATGCATTTGGGAGGTGATCTGACGTCGGATCTGCGGGCGATATATTGGTGTGGGTGGGTGATCAGGTGATTGATGGGTGGCATCAATCGATTATGATTGTAGACCATTTATTCACATACTCCTAAAACAGCCTAAATTATTCAATACTCCTAAATACTCCCAAAATAGCTACCTGTTTTAGGAGTATGTGAATGAATTGTCTACAATCATAATCGACAGTACTGGTGTCTGTTTTGGGTTTGGCTGGTCCACCACCGCATCCCGAATTTTTTAAACGTTTTAGTGTTTTTTTATCCTGCTGGCGCCTCTGTACATCTTTACATGCAAAGCTATCCACCCTTGGTGGAAGGGTGTCACACCCTATTTTCTCCCCTGTCAGAGAGCGACATTTTAATCCAGAGTGGGGACAAGCTTGTTCTGCCCACCTGCCTATTCAGTGGTTGCCTTGGAGGTAACCCTGGTTTGTAAGTATAACACTTAAGTCTTATTTTCTCCCACCCTATTTCCAATACATATTACACTATATTGGGCTCTCTGTTTCTTCTTTCATATCGCAGTGTTTACCTTGTATACATAAACCTAAATGCTGAGCTTCTTCCCACTGGCTGAAACCGTCTGTCCAGACAGAGAGCGTCAGAGCTTCTTGCTCCAAGCTGCTAATTATCTTTTTCAGTTAGGGGAATGTACTCCAGCTGCCTGTACTGAAATCTGCTGCAGCACAAAATAAGATTCCCACTAGACTAGAAAAAGAATGCAATTTGGGATTACAGCCTGGTGTGGAAATTCAGAACCAGCTACAGATTGAATTTCAAAGGTAATTTTTTATAACCTAAATCACAAAAACCTTTATGCAGACGGGTACATGTCTAAAGCAAGTTCATAGAATGTTTTTTTGTAAAGTGGATCCGAGATAAACTTTTACTCCTTGCATAATTGTGTTCCTTTTATATAGTTTATAGGGCATTCCTCAAGCCAAATACTTTTTTTTGTTTTAATACTCTAATTCCCTATAAATTAAACAAGCCTCACCCACAGCTTTTCACAGTGCCTTGGCACTGTAGCAGGGGCTTATGGGAGCTCAGCCTGGGCAGGAGGAGGAGGAGGTTACTAGCCATTGATTTCAGAGGCAGAGGGGAGGAGGAGAGAGGTCTGAATTTACACACAGGCAAGCTGATAGCATCTCCAGCACTCAGCCTGTGACAATGTGACAAACCGAACATGGCTGCCCTCATTGTATCACAGGAATAAATAATCCTAAACTTTTTAAGCTGTTTGCAGATAGATATGATGTGTAAACTATATAAACTCTAGATAAGATATATAGACAAGTTACTTGTGATGGTTCGTTTTTCATCTCGGATCCACTTTAAGTAACAGTGCATTTCACGTTCAGTTCTGAATGCACACATGTTGTTTAGTATGCTGGATTTTTAAAGTTGACAGTGCAGTGCCGAGAGTAATATATAACTTACACCAAACATGAGTGCCTTCAGAATGTAACATCACTTCTGAGATTAGTTGGGTATCGCACTATTATATCTGGCAGTATGAAATGAAATCTCTAATAAACCCGTGACAAATGCAGTGTGCACGCCTTATGGAAATCATTTACCCAGACCTCCACTATAAAAGAATGTGCTAAAACAAACTATTCAGCTGGTTACATCACTTGTTGTAATTAATCTTTCTGTACAGATTACTTGCTTGCAATATGTATGAGAATATTGCTGAAATCAGTATTCTTGCTATTGATAACACTAATGAAGTGAGTCTAAATTTACTTTCTGAAGTTATGCTTACATTTACTGCTGTGTGATCAATGATAAGCAGTTTGACGGGCATTTCTTTTTAAAGTGAGGCTGTTGTCCTCGATTCAAAGATGTACCGGTAATTAAAACTTAAAGCGGACCTGAACTCACAACTTCCTCTCTGCTCTAAAAGATACATAGCAGCATAATGACCTTTCAACAAAAAAAAAAAAATCTTTGTGAAAGATAACCTTAAGTCAAAAAAAAAAAAAGAGATGCACTCACCTGGGGCTTCCCTCAGCCCCCTGCAGCTGATCGGTGCCCTCGCAGCTCCGCTCCGATGCCTCTGGACCCGCCGGCGACGACTTCTGGTTTCGCCGTCACTGGCCGACAGGCATGGGAACGCGAGTGATTGTTCGCGTTCCCAGCCTGTATATCGCCCCCTATGCTGCTATTGCGGCTCCTGGCCGCAGGAGCGGAGCTGCGAGGGCACCGATTAGCTGCAGGGGGCTGAGGGAAGCCCCAGGTGAGTTCATGTCATTTTTTTTTTTTATGCCTTTAGGTTCACTTTTGTTAAAGCTGATAACAATCCTAAAATAAGGGCCAAGTCACTTTTCTGAGTGCTTGTGATTCCTAAGTGCTTTCTGAGGGCTTTTTAAAAATCGCTCCCATTCACGTTCATAAAAATCTCAGCAATTGCTTTTACGCAATTTTACCGCAATTTTTATGAAAGTAAATTGGAGCAATTTTTAAAAAGCCCCCAGAAAGCGCTTAGCAATCACAAGCGCTCAGAAAAGCGTGGCTGGGTCCTTAATCTGCATTGTTTCTACTTCCTGATTCATGGAAGCAGACATATTGTTAACATCCTGTGCTTTCAAATGGGCTTATCTGCCTTATATGCCATGACAGTCAGGTGACAGGACAAGGTACATCTTGGGATTAGACACAAAAGAAGGTGAATTAAACAGGCTAGACTCTCAAAGTACATCCAGGGTGCATTTCTATTTGTATTCCTTCTGTCCTATGCAAAAGTTCAAGTCCACTTTAAAATCTCTTTTTCTGCTTAGCTGTTGATTAATTCTAATAGTTTTTAGCCAATAGCCAGTTGGTTAGGTAAAGTTAACATTTTGTGAAAACGTGAACCTTTTGGCCACATTCACAATGGTGCGTTCCCAGTGCGGCGGGAGTATTGCGGTATAACTGTTGCAGCATTAGCATGTTACTGCTAAGTGCACACGTTAACAGTAATAGTGAAGCATACCTTTCATTGGCTATGCTTCACTTTACCCAATGCAACGTGAGCATAATGTGCTCGATCCATTGCGAAGAGTTCCTGCAGTCACAGGGAACACAGCATAGGCAACAAATACTAATATATATATGTGTGTATGTATGTGTGTATGTATACAGGATATATATATATATATATATATATATATATATATATATATATATATATATATATATATATATATATATATATATATATATTTATATTTATTTAGGAGTGCATAATGTCGGGGAGGGTTAAAGTTTTTAGTAGTCTTTTTTTTCCTACAGGACAGGATTCTCTTACCTCCTGCAGGATTTGTATCACTTTATAGCTGCAAGGAAAGCTGTGCCTGGCATACTGTTTATGCCCAGTGACTCAGTGGTTTGCCTCTTTGCGCAGAACACTTGAAATCTAAATTAAGTGTATTCATGTTAATGAAGAAGGTCTCACTCCAGAAGAAGCTGAAGGACTCTGAATATGTACACCATTCCTTCAGCATCAAAGGAATGTTATTAGAAATAATTTGTTTTTTCGTTGCAACAACCTTTTGAACACCTTGGGGAGAGCTGTGAAGAGCAGCACAACTGCTAATGCACCAAAATCAAAGCACATCTATTCAGTTGGGGACAGTACTCATACTCTTAAGTGTATGCCTGAGCTTACTATTTGCATAAAAGGCTCTGAATGTATGCAAATCATTTAAAATTATTCAGGATGTCAGTTATTCAAAGTCCTGCAGTTTTTTCTTTCTTTTTTTTTTTTTTTTAAGCGCACACTTGACATCTAAAGCATCTGGTAGAACAAGTTGTCCATGTTCTATGTAGCTGCGTCAGGATTTTATCAGCAATGATCTATACTCCTTGATAGACGTACAGTATACGTCTGTACAGTGATGTTCAAGTTTTAGGGTGAGTTTCCACTTGTGCGATTTGTGCCATTTCCCTGCATGCAGATTCGGATGCAATTGTACAGCCTATTGAAATCAATAGGCTGCATCCAGATTTGCATGTGGTGAAAACAGACCGCAAGCAGCATAACATCAGGTCACACATTCAAATCCTTTTAGCTTTGCATTGCTAGAGAGATTCTAATGGAATCACAGGAGGTGCCAGCATCACGTTTCGCAGATGCACGCCTGCACAGTGGAAACAGGGTCTTAGGCAGGTGTGAAAAAATGCTGTTAAGTAAGAATACTGTCACATAAATTCTTACTGTTCATTCTTATCAATTCACAAAATGCAAAGTAAGCTAACAAAACAGTTTCCAAATCAATATTTGGTTTGACTATCCTTTGCCTAAAGAACAGCATTAATTCTCACTCTGTGAGGACGATGTATAGAAACACTGATCAGCTTCACAGCCACGGCCGTGGAAGGGAAAAGCATTGATTATCTTGTTTCAATGACATTTTATCATGGTTGGTGATATTGGGAAGGCAGACAATTTTCATATTCACAAGTTTTGTAAGTTGCTCCTGGTATGCAGTGTTGGGTAAATCTTGAAAAGTGGTCCAAGGAAGAACAAACTGAACCAGCCACGTAATCTTAGAGGCATAAGGTGTATTGATGCTTATGAGCAACCCCAAGGCTATATGTATACTGCTGGAGTGATAGGAATTTAAACACACAGTGCATCTCAGCTTACTCTGCATTGGACTTTGTCACCAATCAGTGCCAAAACAGGGACTCTGGCTGAATTCAACTTCTTTGTGCAGAAATAGATTAAAATCAAACAAAAAAAAAAGACAATAGTTCACATACTTTCACTCAGGGACACGTAATAGGCTACCAGTGAGCAAGGACAACAAAACATTCAATCAACTTTGTAAGGCTGGATTCACACTATAAGCGCTTTGAGTGCTTGCTGAGCGCTTGCGATTGAGTGATTTCTGAGTGCTTTTTAAAAATCACTCCCATTCACTTTCATTAAAATCACTATAAAAATCGGTGTGATCGCGCAAATTGCATATTCTGTGATTGTTTTTTACGTGATTTTTTAAAAGTTTTCAGAAAGCACTCAGCAATCACAAGCGCTCAGAAAAGTGCTTATAGTGTAGATCCAGCCTAAATGTTAAAATATTTAACCTCCCTGGCGGTCAATTAAAACCGCCAGGGAGGCAGCGCAGCAGTTTTTTTTTTTTTTTTTAAATCATATAGCTAGCCTAGCGCTAGCTACATGACAGCCGCTGAGCAGCGGCATCCCCCAACCCCCTCCGATCGGATCAGACTCGTCGGGAAATCCCGTTCTGAAAGGGATTTCCATTAGGGCTTCCCCCGTCGCCATGACGTCACAGACGTCGTGACGTCAGAAGGAGTCCCGATCCACCCCTCAGCGCTGCCTGGCACTGATTGGACAGGCTGCGCAGGGGTCTCGGGGGGGGGGGTTGGGGGGGGTTGGATACACCCTCTAATGCGGCGAGATGCGGTGAATCGGCGGGGAGCTGCGGCGATCGGTGAGTTCAAGCAGCTAGCAAAGAAAAAAAATTACGCAAATCGGCCCAGCAGGGCCTGAGAAATACCCCTGCACGGCATAGCCTGAGCTCAGCTCGGGCTTACCGCCAGGAAGGTTAATAGAAGCATGGGATATCTAAAAAAAAAAAAAAAAAAAAACATTTTAGGAGTAGGAAGATAACTATTTTTATTTCTCATTCATTTCTTTTAAGCTTTAATTTGTATTTTTTATTTATTTTATTAAATGTCCATTCAAAATGTTTTATAGTTTATGGCTTGGTTTAACTACTTAAAGCGGGTCCGAGATGAAAAACTAACTATAACATCATGACCTCATCAAGCTACCATACGGAAAGAGCGCCGCGTGTGTATAAAGATCAAAGCCACCGCTCCCGGTCATCAAGCTACACAGTACAGAAGAACACCCGCGCTGTTTATAGAGCCGCTGCATCCAGGACAGACTGCAGAGTGACGCTGATCTTCTGCGGGGACAGGCTGCGAGGTGACGATGATCTTCTGCGGGGACAGACTGCGAGGCAATGCTGATCTTCTGCGGGGACAGACCGTGGGGTGACGCTAATCTGTGGGGGCTGCAGCATAACTCTGCCGATCATAAGGACTCTGCCAATGTATTTAGAGCAACATAGCCACTCCGGAATTGTGAGTAGCGCTAATCATCTGCAGGCTGCACCATGTTGTTAAGAGGTGGGGGAGTGCCAAACTTAGCCAGGGGACATTGTGGCCAGTAGTAAGGATCGGGGGCATAATTATTAAAGGCAGACTTCTGCGGTGACAGACTGCAGGGTGACGCTGAGGGTGAGTAGTGCAGGAGGGTGAGTAGTGCTAATCGTCTCTGCTGCACCATGCATTCTATAGAAAGAGAGAAGGAGGAGAGCCGAGCTGTGAACTTCATAGGCTATGCTGTCCTTGTAGTGCTCTCTTGCCAAAAATAACAGCATTGGCAAAAAATATCTTGAGGTGAAGATTCAGAGAACTAGAGATTTTCTTATCTCGCACATTTTATTTGGTTAAAAAATATTTTCCTTTGAAATAAATTGTTAAGTTAAATATTTTTCATCAACTTTCTTGCTTATTCTTGTATTTATCTTCTTGGATGGTTTATTAAAGCTGTTAGATTTGTTTGGCCTTTGTGCTGGTGTACTCCCTCAATTGACTCTGAATGAAGCCGTGGATCTTCAGTCAGGTTCAGCACAATCAAGCTTCACAGCTGCCATGAAGCCAAGTATGCCTTCTTCTACTCAAACATGGGTGCTAGGGATATTGCATTATCTCCCTGCTTAATCACTTCCCCTAAGGAGCTTACAATCTAATCCCTGCCTCAGGCCACTGCAATCAGGAGCTTGGGGGAGAAGATCCACAAGACGCCCCTGCACCATGGATGCACCTGGTTTAGTATGATTTTTTTCCCTGACTTTGGGCCTCTAAATCTAGGTGCGTCTTATGGTCCGGAGCGTCTTATAGTCCGAAAAATACGGTAAGTAGTCACATACCTCCAGATAAAATAATTAAGTAGCCAGGTGCCTTGTAATGAACAAAATAAATAGGCAGGTGTGTCAAACTCAAATAATTTAGTACCCAAATGGGCCCTGTATACATAAATTAGGTAGCCATGTTCCCCTGAAAAAAGAATTAAGTAGCCATGCGTCCATATATATCAGTATTAGGTAGCTGGGGCTGTCTTGGGAGGGCAGGGTGCATTGCTGGGTGCTACTGCCAGCAATGCTGAGTGGCCTTAGACTATGCAGGGCCTGAGGCAAGTGCCATATGAATGGCTTAGAGCCTGAGTATAGTTGCCCCCCAGTATAGGTAGCCAGCTAGAAGTGTCCCCAGTATAGATAGATATAGGTGCTCCCAGTATAGGTAGCAAGTTATAGGTGTCCCAAGTATAGGGAGTTGGCTATAGGTGTCCCCAGTATTGGTAGAGAGTTATAGTTGTCCCCACTATAGGTAGTTAGCTATAGGTGTCCCCATTATAGGTAGCAAGTTACAGGTGTCCCCAGTATAGGTAGTTAGCGATAGGTGTCCCCAGTACAGGTAGTTGGCTATAGGTGTCCCAGTATAGGTAGCAAGTTAGGTGTCCTCAGTATAGGTAGTAAGCTATAGGTGTCCCCAGTATAGGTAGCAAGTTATAGGTGTCCCCAGTATAGGTAGTAAGTTACAGGTGTCCCCAGTATAGGTAGTTAGCTATAGGTGTCCTGTCCCCAGTATAGATAGCAAGTTATAGGTGTCCCCCCAGTATAGGTAGTTAGCTGTAGGTTTCCCCAGTATAGGTAGTTAACTATAGGTGTCCGGTGTCCCCCGTATATGTAGCCTGGAAGGGGGAGCTTGCTGGCACACAGCGGTGGAGAGGGGGCCCAGCTCCCCCCTCCCTCACCTGGGCCTGCCCCCTCCTTCTGCGCTACCCCCTCCAGTTTTTAGCGCAGTTGCGGCAGCAGGCATTGAAGGACTCGCCTCGCCCTGGTTCCAGTTGCCGGAGCTCTGCCGCAGAGCCTCTACATTTAACCTGTCTGCAGTCTCCAATGCCGCTCACCGTACTTCCGGAAAAGGGAGCCCACCGGTGAGGGAGGGGGGGAGTTGGGCCCTCTTCCCACTGTTATGTGCCCAAGCCCCCTTTCCTGGGCCAGGGAGGGCCCATTTAAAGTAAAGGAGCTAGGCCTACTGGGAATTCTCCCGTGTTCCTGGTGGCCCAGTCCAACCCTGATAGGTACATACTGGTTTGAATGAGCCATCTCACATTGCAAATGGGGTGGATATGGGTGAGTGACTGATGTTTAAAGTAAACCTCCAGACTAAAAATGGACTCAGCAGCATTGAAAAGGCCTGATGTTTCTTTAACTGTTTCACAGCATCAGAACTTTTTTTTTCTCTTTATACAAGCCTCATTTTTAGCTGCACCGAAAAAAACTGCCCGGGAATTTTTCCCAAATGCTGTGCAAAGCATGATGGGATTTCTGATGTTGTTGTTCTCGTTCTGCTGTTTTGGTGCAATTTTTTTTTTTTTTTTACATTTTCAATTTTACATTTGAAGCCTAGCACATGCAGCTGGGAGGGGTAATCAGGACATAGGATAGTTGGAACTGTGTCTCCTGCTCCTTGTCACCTCCTTTCAACCAAAAAGATGGCTGCCCCCATGACAGAGATGGCAGCCCCCATGAATCACAAACATTTGCCTGTTCTTTTAAAACGGGGTTTGTAAGAGATTATATTACCTATCTAATCTAATTAACATAACTAATGTAACCTAATGACAGTATGTTTGTTTAGGCTGAAGTTACCCTTTAAAGAGAAACTCCGACCAAGAATTAAACTTTATCCCAATCAGTAGCTGATACCCCCTTTTACATGAGAAATCTATTCCTTTTCACAAACAGACTGTCAGGGGGCGCTGTATGGCTGATATTGTGGTGAAACCCCTCCCACAAAAAACTCTGAGTACGTACTCTTGGCAGTTTCCTGTCTGTGAACCTTGCTGCATTGTGGGAAATAGCTGTTTACAGCGGTTTCCAACTGCCAAAAAAGCATGCAACAGCTACATCACCTGCCCACAGTAAAAATGTCACCATGTAATGTCAGAATGTAAATCCGGGATTTAAAAGATATTAGAATGGGCAAACACTGACTAAATCATTTATATGTAATTATTGTAAAAATGAAGCACTTTTTTATTACATTATTTTCACTGGAGTTCCTCTTTAGATAGCAGTCACATTAAAGGTCTTTCTCCTGTGCAATATGTGCTTCAACTGATGTTAGTAAAGCAGAAGGTGATAGCTGTGCAATGATTTGTTCCCCACAACTATGGTGGCCATAAGAGAAATGTATCAGAACACCCATTTCATTTTGCTGTATAACAATTTCATTTTGCTGTATAACAGGGCTTCGTAGCTACAGACAAATCAGGATATGCATGCTGATCTGTATCCCGCTGAAAAAAAATCATACAACAGCCATGTTTGAACTGGACCAAGGTCCAGCATAAAGAAAACTACAAACACTGTTCAAAGTTCATGATGGCAATAATTTCAAGGTGCTATCCTGGTTTCAGAATTAACTAAAGCTCATTCTGACATTTATGAGATGTGATTGATAAGAAAGTTTGATCCACATAGGCCTTAGCCTTCAACGTATAGTACTTAAAGAACCTGCTTCTAATGTCTTGGTACATGATACCTTGGAACACCTTAAAAAGTCATCTGAAACTCATCCCTCAACAGTGTTGCATAGCCATGATTCACAAGCATTTTTTCACTATCTGACATAGTGATCCGAATCCGTGATTGGGAATCGATCACGAAAGTCCATCACAAATTCAACCGTTTTTCCAAGTATTTGGCCTGTGATCACGTCTATCATGGGAAAAATGTCTGTGATTATCACCTGAAAAACCGCCAACGTTAGCAGTTAATTGAAAACCAAATTTGTCAGATATGTTTAAAAGAATAGTCGGAACAAGAGGAAAAACGTTTTTTTCAAAAGACCTTACAACTTTTGAAAAAATAGATTTTCAAGTTTCAAAGGAAAATAGTATGCATTTAAATGCGGTAATCGTGGTAAATAACAGTTAATGTATTTACCGCATTTACATGTATACTTTTTTTTCCTTTCAAAACGTCCTTTGAAACTTCAAAATAGATTTTCTCAAAAACTATAAGGTCTTTTTGAAAAATAAATTTTCTTCTTGTTCCACTATCCTTAACATATCTGGCAAATTTGGTGTTTCTACCATGTAAAGGGGCTTTGCTATTAACCACTAAATTCGACGGGTTTTGGCGCTTTTTAATCATGAATACTTTTTTCATTTGAAACTTTTTAAAAATCGATTTTCTCAAACTATCAGGTCTTTTTGAAATTTTTTTAAGTTATAGCCATTGATAATCCATGCAATTTTGATGATTGTAGCATGTATGGGGGCTTTGCTATTAACTTTAAAGTCAAATCCATGATCACGGCCGTGATCACGGATTCTACATGTAATCACAGCTAAAATCTGAGTCGAATCCGGAGCTCCGATTCAAATCCGGATCACGATCATTGCATATCCGGATTTCGATTCAGCTGTGGCCGGATTTACTCGAATTCGTGATTGGGGGTATCCAATTCCGAGCATCACTGTCCCTCAAGAGGTTAGAGGTGTTCTGGTGGCAAATGGGGGACCTACACAATATTTTCACATTTTTAGCTGACCATTTTAACCATTAAATGTGTCAGGGCCCTGTTGATCACAAAACACTGGTGGTAAGCGAGTCTTTCTCAGGGCATGGAGTCTACAGTAAGTAGCTATAGGTCCTCACCAGATTATCAGGCAAAGGATAATGAGCTGCCACCCCTAGTTATAGATTTACTATTTTGCTATTTAGTTAACAGCCAGGTCATGACCCCTGGGATTGCTGCAGGGAAAGAACAAAAGGGCAAACCCTGCTGTGTGGTAAAAGCAGGACAGGACTAATTTTGGGAATACACGATGAGATTATTTAACACTTTACCACCATGGGTGCGTGTTTCTATGCTCCTTTTATCACCCTTACCCCACCAGGAGTGTAGATACACGCCCCCTCCCCCCCCCCCCGCCGCTGACGGTGCTCCCGCTCGCTTGTACGCACGCTTTCGCGCTTGTGCACACCACCCGCTCGTCCGGAGATCATTGAATGGGAAAACTGTTCCCATTCGTTGATCTAAGCCCCCCAGCTATGATCGGCTGCTTCTGAGAAGCTGGGCGATCATTGTGTGAAAAAACAAAAATTTGCAGCCTCACTGAACTTCCTGTAAGCGTACTTCCTACGCTTACAGGACGCAATAACAAAAAATTACTGTGGCCATCTTGTGGCCAAAAAGGTAAAACTACAGTCAAAAACATTTTTCATATACAAATACATTTTTTTACATTATAAATTAACTCATTAACTCTCACAATCCCCAATTTATTTTTTTTTTGAAATAAAAAAATACATAGTTGCCTTAAGGACTGAACTCTTTAAATATTTGGTCAAGAGGGTATAACACTGTTACTTTATAAACTATGGGCTTGTAATTAGTATTTTTTTGTAATTTTTTTTTCAATTTTCCCATTAAAACACATTTAGAATAAAATAATTCTTGGCATAATGTCTCACCTAAAGAAAGCCTAATTGGTGGTGAAAAAACAAGATATAGTTCATTTCATTGCGATAAGTAATGATAAAGTTGTAGACGAATGAATGGAAGAGCTGAAAGGTGAAAATTGCTCTGGTTCTCAAGGGGTAAAACCCCTCAGTTGTGAAGTGGTTAAGTTGCTTTACTGTCCGATCTTAGTTTCAATCGATTTTCAGAATGATTTTCTGATCGATTTTCTTAGCTTTTCTTTTCAATTCCCTTTCATTTCTATAAGAAATAGATGAGAAAAAAATCGAGACATGTTGGAAATTATCGAACCATCTGCTGAAAAAACATATGGGGCTTGATTCACTATGCGGTGCTAACCTACTTAGCATGTCTAAAGTCTGTAGACGTGCTAACCAGGGTGCTAAGTAGGTTAGCACCGGTTTTCTCAATCCGATCGTGCGCTAAGTACCGCGCGCAAAGTCCTATGGGCGTGCTAAACCCCATAGGCTTTAGTGGGCACTTTGCGCGAGATCACTACTTCTCACATTTAAACTCAGTTTAGACGTGACGAGAGCCAGTGCTAACAGTTAGCACTGCTTTGTGAATCGAGCCCATGCTGTATTTCTAGCATCAGGGCTGGTTCACAGTGAAAGAGCTTTTCCTAAGCACTTGTGATTTTAAAAGTTCTTGTTATGTAATGCTATGAATGTGTTTACACTTGAGCAATGTGATTTTTTTTTTAAATTCCCCAAAGTATTACATCAGCAAGAGCTTTTCAAATCACTAGCATTGAAAAAGCTCTTGCAGTGTAACCCAGGCCTGACAGGACGGACTGTGGATTGGCCTGGTAAGTATGGACTGACTGCACTAACTGCGGTCAGGACTAGACTGACATAGCAGACTGGCTGACAGGACCAACAAGACTGACTGAACTCATTAACTGGACTGGCAGGCAACAGTGGTGCTCAGCAGAGCTCGAATATTCGAGTAGCTCGAATATTCGAGCTCGGTATTCGAGCTCCGAATAGCTGCAGGTATTCGAATGGGCTATTCGAGTAAACTCGAATAGCTCATTCACTATTCGCGCTATTCGAGCAAACAGCGCTATTCGAGCTCGAATAGCGTCATAGCCCAGATTGATGTCCTTAGAGCCAATCAGAGGGCTCCCAGGCCCTCTGACGGCAGCCAATCACTGAGGGGGACCCTGGCCAGCCCCTACCCTATAAATAGCGGCCGCCATGTTCGGTTTTTCCGTCCTTGCCTGACTTTGTACAGAGAGAGATCTGCTCCTTTGTGCTTTGGCTTAGCAAGAGCTTTATTGTGGTCAATCACCTAGCGTTTTTGCTCACATACACCTCCTATATACACCTATATTGTTGTTAGTTAGATAGACATTGTATTTTAGTTAGTAGCTTTTGTGTTACATAGAGAGAGACAGCTGCTGCAGGCTTACAGCTTTAGGCCTCAGGGCCTGCCTGTGTGGGCAGCTGTTCTCTCCTGTCCTCTGTTTATTTCTCATCTATACCAGTATTTCTGCTGTCCTTTACTACTGATTGATTGTATTTTGTATTGTAGTTATATACTGTAACTGTACTAGGACACTCACTGTCACTGTTCATAGGCTAGCTCCTGCGTGTGCGTGCACTCACTGTCTGTGTACACACACTCTATTTCCTTGTGATTACTACTGATTATTGTAACTGCTAGTTGTACTTCCTGACTGTTACTACTTACTTACTGTACTAGACGCTCACTCAGTCACCTCGCCCACCAACCCACTCCATTAAAGTACCCCACTTTTCACCCGCCCTTTTAAAAAACTTTTGTGTTTACGCCCAAAACATCGAAGATGTCTGGAAGTGGCAGCCAGCGCGGTTTGGGCAAGGGGAAGGGAAGCAAGGGAATCAGGAGGAGAGGGAGCAGCATTGTGGCAAGCCGCGGGCGCGGCCGCGCCACCATGCACAGTTCCGCAACAGCAGCGTCAGTGGCTAACATTCCTCCTATAGCCACTGGCCGTGGACGCCTTGGGCGCCGCCCAGCAGAAGCATCTGCAACTCACGCTGCAGAGACACAGCAGCAGCAGCGTGTAGCACCTGCTCCGATTTTCCTCCAGCCGGGTCGGAAACGTCCCATTGAGGAAAAGGATGCAGACACTGTGGTGCAACTGATGACGGAGGATGAGCAGCCCGCCATCAGCTCTGCATCCGAGGCCTCCACCCTCACCACCACCACCACCACCCCTGTTCGCAGCAGCCGCCTAGCAGGGCCTGGGGAGGAGGCCAGTTTACCGTCAGTCCCCGACCTGTCACTCAGCAGTCTTTTTACCCCAGGCACCATCAGGGTATTGTCTGCTGTTGTTGGCGATTTTGAGGAGGAGATGCTGATGGGCACTTTGGGGGAGGAGGGATTGGACTGCAAGACTGTGGCGACAGTCAAGCAGCCCATCCATGCATCAGGAGAGGAGTTTGGGGGGTCATCATCCCAGCAGGACATGTTTCAGGAGGGGGAGGATGATGATGACACGGTGACAGACAGAGACTGGGTGCCACCAGCTCCAGGGGATGTCGTCATCAGCAGCTCTGAGGAGGAGGAGGAGGAGGATGCGCTTGTGGGCCTTGCAAGGAGGCGCATCATTGCAAGCATTGGCAGCAGTAGGCAGGTCCCACAGCCTGCTGGTGTCTCAGGCTCAGCAGCAGCAGCAGCATCTGCCAGTACCACCACCAGCCGCACCCAAGCCCCCCCCCCCCCCCCCCCAACCACCGCAGGGAGACAGGCAGCGGCGGTTCCATGCCGTAGGGGGTTGTTTTTGTCACCAATCTGGCGATTTTTTCACCATGCCCACAGTGTACAGCAAGTACGCCACTTGCAACCACTGTCAGCGGAAGTTGAGCAGAGGTGCAGACCCCTTAAAGTTCAGCACCAGCTCGCTCATCAACCACCTTGCTGCGAAACATTTCCACCAGCATAAGGAGTTCCAGAGGCTGAAGGCATCTGGTGCTGGCAGTGGCACCACACCCATCACTGCACAGCCTTCAGCAGCAGCAGCAGCAGCAACAGCAGCCACCCGCCCTCCTGCTCCTCCAGCAGCACCAGCAGGAGTGCGGAAACGCACTGCTCCTCCCCCCTCTGCAACTCCTGCCGCCGACACTGAGGCCTGTTCTGGCAGCCAGTCCTCAGTGGCCTCCTCTGCTGTGTCTGCTGATTCCCATGCAAGCAAAAGGCCATGCCAGAGCCTTTTGAGCGAGTCCTTCCAGGGGGTGGTTAGGGCTCTGCCTCCCAGCAGCCGTCGCGTGCGGCAGCTGAACGGCTTGCTGGCACGGGCCATGTGCTCCCAACTCCTGCCGTACACGCTCGTGCAGGAGGGGAGCGACATGCGTGCGCTGCTTGCTTGTGCAGCCCCAGACTGGCAGCTCCCCAGCAGACACTTCTTCGCCCGCAAGGCCATTCCTGCACTGCACCGCTTTGTGATGGCCAATGTGGAGCGAGGGCTGGAGCACGCGGTTGGTGAAAGGGTCCACGTCACCATGGACTCCTGGAGCAGCCGCTTCGGGACAGGCCGCTACCTGTCCTTCACTGTCCACTGGGTCAGCTTGGTGGAAGGGGGTGAGGATGGGAGAGCAGCAGCGGGCACAGCAGCAGCAGCAACACAGTGGGTGGTGCCACCCCGCAGGGTCAGGGGAACTGCAGCAGGTTCCTCCGATCCTCTGCCATCCTCCGGCACACCTGGCCAAACCCCCCGCCTCAGCAGCAGCGTGAAGGCCCGCCACTGCCAAGCGCTGCTGCACTTGGTCAGCCTTGGGAAGACCAAGCTGACGGCAACCCATGTGTTGGCCAAACTCCAGGAGCAGGAGAGGATTTGGCTGACCCCCAGAGGCCTCAGAGTCGGAGAGGTGGTGGCCGACAATGGGGCCAATCTGGTTGCCGCAATAGACAGGGGAAACCTGACCCACATCCCCTGTCTTGCCCACGTGCTGAACCTGGTGGTGCAGAAGTTCTTGCGCACCTACCAGGGGATGGGCGAACTGCTGGAAACGGCAAGGAACGTTGTGCGTCACTTCCGGCGCTCGGCTGCAGCCTGTGCGAGCCTGGAAGACGTGCAAAAGGAGCTGGAGCTGCCACGCCATCGGCTGATCCTTGACGTTCCGACTCGCTGGAACTCCATCCTGGCGATGTTGGAGCGTCTGGTTGAACAGAAGCACGCTGTCAACCAGTACCTTGCTTTGGCCACTGTTTCCGCCGCTCAGAGAAGGGACAAGACCAGCAACATCCCGTCTATCGTCCCCGATGATGACTGGAGGCACATGCAGCAGGTGTGCTTAGTGCTGGCTCCCTTTCTGCAGGCCACTAACATGGTGAGCAGGGACCATGCTATGGTCTGCGAGTGGGTGCCCCTGGTTTGTCTGCTGAACAGGGCCCTCGATGCTTTGCTGGAACAGGGAGCGGCAGCCTTGGACCAGCAGGAGCGGCAAGCAGCTGCACAGTCCACCTCTGAGGGGGAGGAGGTGGAGGACTTGGTGGAGGTCCCTGACCTTGCTGCTGATAAGGGGGATCAGCACAGCGCAGCTGAGTTGGTGCGGGGGTGGAGAGAGGATGAGGCGGCAGAGGAGGAGGATGAGGACAGCAGCACTGCCATCGATGTGCCAGCACACGTGGCCCGCCTCTTCCCAATGGCAGCGCACATGCTGGCGTGCCTGCGCAGGGACCCCAGAGTGATCCAGATGAAGCAGAGGGAGGAGATCTGGATCAGCATGATGTTGGACCCACGCCTCAAGGGGAAGTTGAGCCAGTTCCTGCCGCCTGCAGGAGGAGACCCAGCGCAACAAATAAGGAGCTTGCAGCAGGCCCTTGTTGAGCGCTTGGAGGAAGCCTTCCCCCAGCCTTCCACCCCCACTGTCCAGCCAGCACAGAGGCAGCAGCAGGTGCCTGCATCCAGCAGCAAGCGCCCCACAGACCTGCTGTCTCTCAGCAACGAGCTCTACAGGACTGTAGAGGCTCCGGCAGCAGTGACTAGAGAGGAGGTGCATGCAGCAGCATCCTCCTCCGGTCACAGCCAGCGCCTGACCCGAATGGTGGCTGACTACATGGGGTCCTACAGCGGGCTTGACAGCGATGCCCCTGTTGATCCCATGGAGTATTGGGTCAAGCGCCTGGAGATCTGGAGCGAGCTGGCGCAGTACGCCCTGGAAGTGCTGTCCTGTCCCCCTTCCAGCGTGCTGTCCGAGCGCTGCTTCAGTGCAGCTGGTGGCGTGGTCACCGAGAAACGCTCACGTCTGTCTCACAAGTCTGTGGACAGACTGACGTTTCTCAAGATGAACCAGGCGTGGGTGGAAGGCGAGTTCCTGGCCCCTGTTGTCGGCGAGAGGGGGACATGAACTGAAGAACCATCGTTAATGTGCCTTACCACCCTTTACCACCTCCTGGCTCCTGCTCACTAAGCCAGCCTGGTTCACTTTGACTATTACGTTGCCTGCAGCCACACATTTTACACCTACAGTGGGCTGCTGTGTACTGCCCTTCTGCTGTCTGTCTGTGTTTCCCACTGTCAGGGTACACAGATTTACCTTCTGCTGCCACCAGCTATTACGTCAAACAATAGCTATATATCTGTGTAATTTGTTTTACAAACAAAACCAAAAAGTCATGAAAAAAAAAAGGTTTAATTTTTCTGAGGTGCCCGGGTTGAAAACTGCGTTGTCCCAGTTGTGTATTGGACACAATGTGGGCTGCACGACCGCTGTCTGGGACCTCCTGTTGTGTTTATTTACGCCCTGGTATCACCGCTAGGTACCAGGGCTATTATGTCACGCTGCCTGCCTGCTGCCACACTCACAATACTCCTCCATTCCTCCTCCTGCTGCTGCTGCTGTCTGTCTGTGTTTCCCACTGCCAGGGTACACAGAATTACCTTCTGCTGCCACTCTGCCACCAGCTGTTACGTCAAACAATAGCTGCTCACATATGTTCTGGCTTACTGCAGCACTTTCTGCTATCACAGTCTCTGTAATAAATCAATGTATCTTTCCCCTGTCAGACTTGTTAGCCTGTGTCTGGAAGGCTGCCAAGTTCTTCAGTGTTGTGGTTCTGCTATGAACTCCCCCTTTCAGGCCCCTCTCTGCACACTGACTGTGTGATATTTAGATTAGTGCAGCTTCTCTCTGCTCTATTATCTTTTACAAGCTGGATAAATCGTCCTCTGAGCTGGCTGGGCTTTCACATACTGAGGAAATTCAGACAAGGGCAAAGCTGTTTGCAGGAAGAAAGGAGCAGCCTGAAACTTCAGTGCATGAGAGATGCAGGGGGAAAGAAACACACAAATGATCTCTTGAGATTCAAAAGGAAGGGTGTATACAGCCTGCTTGTGTATGGATGTTATTTGTATGTGTGGACATACTGTACATCAACCTACTTCCTGTTTTGGTGGCCATTTTGTTTGTTTATAAACAAACTTTTTAAAACTGTTTTTAACCACTTTTAATGCGGCGGGGAGCGGCGAAATTGTGACAAAGGGTAATAGGAGATGTCCCCTAACGCACTGGTATGTTTACTTTTGTGCAATTTTAACAATACAGATTCTCTTTAATGTAACTAATAATGTTTCAACATTTAGTTTAACATTTACAGACTTGCTGCAAACTCCTGTGACATCAGTAGGGTGCTGTGGCTTAGATCCAAGACTATGACTGAAGTTATAATATATTGGGGGCGTTTCTGAAAAAACAGAAGTTGGAATATATTGGGGGCGTTTCTTAAAAAAATGGAACTTTGTGCCTAAGTACACTTGTGATTGCAAAATGCAATCTCAATCGCTAAAACACACCTGAAAAATGCAGCTGGCTGAATTTTTGTTCCGAAGACCCTTCTGAGGTTCTTCTTACTAAGGATTTTTTTGACACTGGTTGCCAATGTTAAAATAAGGGTTGAGATATATACATATCAAAGTCAATAATAGGTGTTGTTATTCTGTACTTTTACATTTTTTTGCTTCATTGGTGCTGTGAGATTTATGCATTTGCATTCTCTAAATATTGTATACTATATTTAGAAAACACAAACCACAGTAAAAACCTAGTAAATAAGTTGGGACGATTAATAAGGGCCTAAACCCACCAACACAGTTGTGTCCGCTTCTGTCTGCTTTTCAGCATCTGTAACATTGATGTGTGACTGAAAAACACACAATTGCGTCAGCGGCCCAAGGGCTTGTTTCCATGTGCAGTGCAGGAATGGGATGGCGAACGCAGTCATCCCAAAATGTATGCATCCATGCACTGTGATTGAGTGGCGAATCGCAGTGCATGTATGGAAACATCAGAGAGCGCAGTCTATGCACTCTCTGATGTTTTTGTGATCACATTTCCATAAGCACGGCTAATTTAGTGCATATGGAAATGAGCCCTAAGGGTGTATGCGCACTGCGTAATGGTGACAGCTTTGACGCACTGCTTACGGAGCTCACATCTGCTGTGCATTGCTGGGCAATGGATTGTCACACAGCAGAGAACATTTTTGCACATGATGAATTTAGCAAACGCAAATGTATACAAATACCCACAGTTTGCGTTGGGAAATGCAATTCATTGTGAAGTGTGAAAAAGCCTTAATTTGACTAAAAGGAACTTCAGTGAAAATAATGTAATAAAGTGCTTAATTTTTATGATAATTATTTAAAAATGATTTAGTCAGTGTTTGCCCATCGTAAAATTCTTTCTCTCCCCGATTTACATTCTGACATTTATCACATGGCAACATTTTTACTGCTGGCAGGTGAAGTCTGTGGAAGAAGCGGTTGCTTGCTTTTTTGGCAGTTGGAAACAGCTGCAAACAGCTGCTGTTTCTCACAATGCAGCAAGGCTCCCACAGTGTGATATCAGAACCATGGTCTTGCCATCACACTGTGGGAGGGGTTTCAGCACAATATCAGACATACAGAGCCCCCTGATGATCCGTTTGTGCAAAGGCAAATATTTCTCATGGGAAAGGGGCTATCAGCCACTGAACCACTGAATGGGATGAAGTTCAATTCTTGGTTACGGTTTCTCTTTAAAAGGAAGCTAAAGTGAGAGGGCTATGAAGGTTGCCATATTTTCACACAATCCGTTACAACACAGTACTGTAAACAGTCCCATAGAGTTGTATGGGCAGTGAGATGACATGCAGAATTTTTCTGCTGCGCAACTGAGCACTTTGAACAGGGCCTTAAACAATACCAGTTGCTTGGCAGCCTTGCTAGTGTATTTGGCTGAAGATGTGTCTGAATCACACCAGAAATTAGCATGCAGGGAATTTTGTCAGACTTTACAGAAACAACTGATTTGCTGCATTCTTGTTTGGGGTCTATGAATAAAAGTATTAACCTCCCTGGCGGTAAGCCCGTGCTGAGCACGGGCTATGCCCCCGGGAGGCACCGCTCAGGCCCCGCTGGGCCGATTTGCTTAATTTTTTTTTTTTTGCTGCACGCAGCTAGCACTTTGCTAGCTGCGTGCAGTGCCCAATCGCCGCCGCTACCCGCCGATTCGCCGCAGCCGCCCCCCCCCAGACCCCGTGCGCTGCCTGGCCAATCAGTGCCAGGCAGCGCTGTGGGGTGGATCGGAGTCCCCTTTGACGTCACGACGTCGATGACGTCTGTGACGTCATCCCGCCCCGTCGCCATGGCGACGGGGGAAGCCCTCCAGGAGATCCCGTTCTTTGAACGGGATCTTCTGATCTCCGATCGCCAGCGGCGATCGGAGGGGCTGGGGGGATGCCGCTGAGCAGCGGCTATCATGTAGCGAGACCTAGTCTCGCTACATGAAAAAAAAAAAAATTTAAAAACGTATTTGCTGCCCCCTGGCGGATTTTGCCAAAGGGCAGAAGCGAAGTATGAAAGAAAGGCAATCTGCCTTCATTAAAAGGAAATAGATGTGGCCTCCATAGCCCTCTCACTTCAGGTGCCCTTTAACAATATTTCAAAAATGTTGTTGAAGTACTCCTAATCCTGTGTACAGATAGTT
The DNA here is from genome assembly GCF_040937935.1 of Hyperolius riggenbachi. Taxonomy (NCBI): domain Eukaryota; kingdom Metazoa; phylum Chordata; class Amphibia; order Anura; family Hyperoliidae; genus Hyperolius; species Hyperolius riggenbachi. Next base: position 361,464,423 of record NC_090648.1, on the reverse strand, counting down.
ATTTTAATTAGAAAGGTGTTGACACATATGCTGCAGTTGTACAGTGCCCTTGTTGGGACCTTCACAAATGAGCCTTAAATAACAGTGGCATTACGAGATGAGTTGTGAGCTGAAAGATTTGCATATTTACCATGTTGCCCTCAAAGCTGCATAAATGGGCTTGTGACTAGAGTTGAGCTGAAATTTTCGTAATTTCGCATTACTATAATTACGCATGCGAAATTTGCGATTACGATGCGAAATTAGCGTAGCGAAATTGCCATTAAAATCGTAATTGAAAATACCGTAAGCGTAATTTTCAACGCGAAATTTCGCGTTTCGTTCATGCCGTAATTTCGCATTAAACGCTACCGTAATTTCGCGTTAAACCGTAACGCTCCGTATAATATAAAAAAGCCGCCGACTTTAAGGGTTAATAGCAAAGCCCCCTTAAATGCTAAGAGCCTCAAATTTGGAGAATATATTAAGGAGATCAGGAGGAATAAGAGGAACATTTTTTTTTTCAAAAAGACCTTATAGTTTTTGAGAAAATCGATGTTAAAGTTTCAAAGTAAAAATGTATACATTTAAAAACCCGCCGACTTTAACGGTTAATAGCAAAGCCTGCTTAAAGTTTAGGAACACCAAATTCCTAGGGTATATTAAGGGGGTCAGTGGGAATAAGAGGAAAAAAAATTTTTTCAAAAACACCTTATAGTTTTTGAGAAAATCGATTTTTAAGTTTCAAGGGCAAAAATGTCTTTTTAATGCGGAAAATGTCAGTTTTTTTTGCACAGGTAACAATAGTGTATTATTTTCATAGATTCCCCCAAGTGGGAAGAGTTTTACTTACTTCGTTCTGAGTGTGGGAAATATAAAAAAAAAACGACGTGGGGTCCCCCCTCCGAGACCTCTTTAACCCCTTGTCCCCCATGCAGGCTGGGATAGCCAGAATGCGGAGCACCGGCCGCGTGGGGCTCCGCACCCTGACTATACCAGCCCGCATGGTCCATGGATTGGGGGGTCTCGGAAGGGGAGGGGCAGCCAAGCTTTCCCCTCCCCCTCCGAGCCCTTGTCCAATCCAAGGACAAGGGGCTCTTCTCCACCTCCGATGGGCGGTGGAGGTGGAGGCCGCGATTTCCTGGGTGGGGGGTTCATGGTGGAATCTGGGAGTCCCCTTTAAAAAGGGGTCCCCCAGATGCCCACCCCCCTCCCAGGAGAAATGAGTATAGAGGTACTTGTAGTACCCCTTACCCATTTCCTTTAAGAGTTAAAAGTAAATAAACACACAAACACATAGAAAAAGTATTTTAATTGAACAAAAAACATAACCACGAAAAAAGTCCTTTAATATTCTTAATTAACCATTAATACTTACCTGTCCCTTTAAATAAATGATCCCACGCAATATCCTCGGAAATGTTCTATCAGTTACAATGTAACAAAGTTATTACAATATAACAACTTTGTTACATTGTAACTACGCCGCACCCGACGTCACTCACCGCCGCCGCCGCCTCCGCGTCTGCGCTGCAGGACCCGACAGAACTCTGAGCTATAGCTCAGAGCTCTCCAAAGCATCTTTGTATTTGGGCTCCAAGGAGCCCCATTGGTCCTTAGCAGACCAATGGGGTTCCTTCTGATTTGAAGGAACCCCATTGGTCTGCTAAGGACCAATGGGGCTCCTTGGAGCCCAAATACAAAGATGCTTCTCAGAGCTCTGAGCTATATAGCTCAGAGCTCTGTCGGGTCCGTGCAGGACGCTAAGTCCCCGCCGGCTCCGCTGCCCTCCCCGCCTCTCCCACATGTCACCCACATGTCACCCACATGTGGGTGACATGTGGGTGACAGATGTGGGCGGGGTGGACAGCGGGAGCTGCGGGGACTGCGTCCTGCACGGACGCGTATGCGGCGGCTGAGCGGCGAGTGGCGTCGGGTGCGGCGTAGTTACAATGTAACAAAGTTGTTACATAATAACTTTGTTACATTGTAACTGATAGAACATTTCCGAGGATATTGCGTGGGATCATTTATTTAAAGGGACAGGTAAGTATTAATGGTTAATTAAGAATATTAAAGGACTTTTTTCGTGGTTATGTTTTTTGTTCAATTAAAATACTTTTTCTATGTGTTTGTGTGTTTATTTACTTTTAACTCTTAAAGGAAATGGGTAAGGGGTACTACAAGTACCTCTATACTCATTTCTCCTGGGAGGGGGGTGGGCATCTGGGGGACCCCTTTTTAAAGGGGACTCCCAGATTCCACCATGAACCCCCCACCCAGGAAATCGCGGCCTCCACCTCCACCGCCCATCGGAGGTGGAGAAGAGCCCCTTGTCCTTGGATTGGACAAGGGCTCGGAGGGGGAGGGGAAAGCTTGGCTGCCCCTCCCCTTCCGAGACCCCCCAATCCATGGACCATGCGGGCTGGTATAGTCAGGGTGCGGAGCCCCACGCGGCCGGTGCTCCGCATTCTGGCTATCCCAGCCTGCATGGGGGACAAGGGGTTAAAGAGGTCTGGGAGGGGGGACCCCACGTCGTTTTTTTTTTTATATTTCCCACACTCAGAACGAAGTAAGTAAAACTCTTCCCACTTGGGGGAATCTATGAAAATAATACACTATTGTTACCTGTGCAAAAAAACTGACATTTTCCGCATTTAAAAGACATTTTCGCCCTTGAAACTTAAAAATCGATTTTCTCAAAAACTATAAGGTCTTTTTGAAAAAAAAATTTTTCCTCTTATTCCCACTGATCCCCTTAATATACCCTGGGAATTTGGTGTTCCTAAACTTTAAGCAGGCTTTGCTATTAACCGTTAAATTCGGCGGGTTTTTAAATGTTTACATTTTTCCTTTGAAACTTTAACATCGATTTTCTCAAAAACTATAAGGTCTTTTTGAAAAAAAAATTTTTCCTCTTATTCCTCCTGATCTCCTTAATATATTCTCCAAATTTGAGGCTCTTAGCATTTAAGGGGGCTTTGCTATTAACCCTTAAAGTCGGCGGCTTTTTTATATTATACGGAGCGTTACGGTTTAACGCGAAATTACGGTAGCGTTTAATGCGAAATTACGGCATGACACGACTGTAATGCGAAAATTACGCGAAAATTACGCTTACGCGAAATTTCGCGAAATCCTTCTTCATTACGATTATGTACTTACGGCCATAATCGTAATTACACTAATTGCGCGAAATTTCGCAAAATCGTAATTAGGTCATTACGCTCATCTCTACTTGTGACCAACACCCGCCAATCCCATCTTACTAAGCCACAGTTGCCATAGAGGTCACATCCGCTAGAGGCTTCTGGATGCGAATCCACTGCACTTTTTTTTATCACATTATTCGCTGGAATTCCTCTTTAACTCTTCAATCATTAAAATAACTCAATAACAAACAAACAAACAAATTGATTGTCAATCAGTTTTGCTACCTAAGTGGACAGTTTGATTTCACAGAAGTGTGATAGACCTGGAGTCACAATATGTTGTTTAGGTGTTTCTTTTATTTTTTGAGCAGTGTATATCTGTTAGCTGAACAGATTAATTGGATGATTATATGTAAGAGATGAGAAATTATGTAAAATATCAAAGTTCAAAATACTGTGTTGGAGTCCAGTAAGTTTTTGGGCCTGATTCACAAAGCGGTGCAAACTTTTTCGCGGACTTTTTCGCGCGCAAATTGCCGCGATTCGCGGGATCGCGGACTTTTGCGCACGCAATTTACCGTGAATCGCGGCAAATTGCGCGCGCAAAAGTCCGCGATCGCGTGAATCGCGGCACTTTGCGCGCGCAAAAGTCCGCGAAAAAGTTTGCACCGCTTTGTGAATCAGGCCCTTTGTATTTAATAATCCAAAATGGCGGTTTCTGGCTGGTGTCCTGCCAGCGTATGTTGGTAGATTGTATTCAACAAGAAAACGGAGGACCCTGGACCAAGTTTATCCCTGGGTTTTACTTCTTTCTCCAGCTTGGAGTGGCTATGACATGCAATAGTCCAGATGTGTCAGATTGGCCTTAACTGTGTTCATTTAGCATAGTCCTAATGGCTAGAAAAGCATCAAATATGAAAAATATGGACTTTTAAAGTTAAAGCGAAGTAGAGAAGCTTACAGAACATCCACAGTATACATAGTCCATCAGGTACCCTGTGACTGTTCTTTCTTGATTGAAGAGTCATTACGACATGAATAAAATAGACTTTCAATGTGTATGGGTGAAGCTAGTGGGTAATGGTGCTGTATTCCCAAAAAAGTTGAGGGAACCTGTTCATCAGTCAACACAAACTGACTGCTCTCTGCATGGGAAACACAGCAGGAGGTTTGAGGTGTCCTGTGTTAGGTCATCCACTTGGCCACAGTTGCAGTGTGCTATAATTGCAAGGAGCAGACAACACTATATTAAATGATGGGCAATACCTTACATGTTGAAAACTGTTAATTTCTGTTATACTGTAACTTGGTTGTGCTGGAGCTGATTGATGATTCCCTGCAACCCCCATGGGCACTGATCATGATCCTTCCTTTTAGTCTTCCCGTTTGCTAAATGTGTATATTATGTAATAAAGATTGCCTACCAAGTTGTCTGTATTTTTTTTTTGTTCGTTTTTTTTTACCAAGAATTAATAATGTATTTTGAGCACCAAAATTAACAATTGGCACAATTTATGCTGTTACAGATAAATCCACATCAAATGGTGTACTTTCTTTTATATTTCTTTGTTTTAATGATAGCTATACCTTTTTTCAATAAGTCACATATTAAAAAAATGACAGTCCTTTTTTTTCTAACTGGAAAGACTGTTTAACTGTAAATATATGAAAACACAAAAGTAGTTGAGCGGTATGCTAGGCACACAAACTGCCATTCAGGGCCTTGTGTACTATGACACCATTGCAAATCTGATAGAAAAAGCCAAACACACAGCACAAAGCAATCAGGATAATAAGGGGTATATTTATTACAAGTGATTATTAATCATGGAGAAAATGGGTACTTCCCAAGGAGTGGTCATCCCATCTTCTGTACTAAGTTCTATTAGCCTGAAAATGCCTTACAAAATATGCTACCTTCAGCTGCAGAGATCTAGCAAGCTAGACTACAACCTGGATGGCTCTTAAACAAAAGAATAACTACAAATCATGAGGCTCCAAGGCAAAATTTTGATGGGGCAACTTCCTAGGCACACTAGAGCAGTAGCCCCTTTTCCATAGATGTGTGGATATGGTCGCATAGATTTTGTGACCTGTAATCTTACTTTCCTCAAGGCACTAACTCAACAATATCCAATAAAAGTGTTTCAGAAAATGCAGAAATGCTCATCACTGCTTACCTGCAGATAAAGCAGTTAACCTTGCTCATCTGTTTAATTCAACTACACGTCACAGGGGGAAGGATACCGTTTGTACACACGCTAGTTAATACTCTGCCAATGCTCTTTGACACCTCACTAGTAACTCCCCTGGCAGATCGCTTCAGCCGATCCTCGTTCGACAGCATTGTCCTCCCAAATCACCACTAGGTGACATTAGTCCCGCACTATTCCATCAGGCCCGCACTATTCCATCAGGCTTCTACCCCTGGACTGTAATAGAACATGTTTCTAGTCTTCAGGTTAGCAATAAGTCTATACAACCTCACCCTTGCAATGTCATCCAAAGGATCTAGTCCTGATCCACACAGGCCGACAGGCCTTGTATGTGTACAAGGCTTTAGGGACAATCTGGACCTGTAAGTACTCCTGGGCCCTGTAGCAGCTGCTATGACTAGTGATACGCCACTACACCAAGGTTATGTCTGCATTTTTAAAGGCCTGGGTGGTTCATAGATGAAGTAATTGATGCACATTGATGGCTGTGTGTTATTTTAATGCAATGGCGAATTTTCACTGTTATACAAGTTGTACTCTGACTACTTTACATTTTATAAAAGTGTCTTCACTGTTGTCCTATACAAAGACATGAGCGTCAGCCCACCGGGGCTCCTGATTGGACCACTATCTTGAACATTTCCATTGGCTCAGACAGTGAATCAATAAGGTTCCTTGGCGGGCTCTTCAAAGATGCTTTGCCAGAGCTCTGATTCACAGAGCCCTGGCAAAGGACAGCACAACAGGGTAAAATCTTGCTCCCCATCGCCTGGAAAAGCGCATCGGCCATCACAAAAGTGAAACCGGCGATAGGATTTGCGATGGAAAGTTGAAGAGTATCTCGCATCTACAAGTTACTATCCGGTATCACCTTGAATAGCATCAGGCCCAGTGTATGTATGTGTGTGTGGAGAGAATTGCTTATAGGCCTTTTCTTTTTTGTTTTATCTGTGTATAGACCCATAAATTGGCTGCAGCTGTGCTACTCTCATGTAAATCATTTTTACAGAACCCAAATCCAGAGCACGGACATTGGCACCAGTTTAGAGTTCAGTCTGGGCCACCCTCCCCCCTTTGCAGTCTAAACAGAAGATAATTATTATTATTATTGTTCATTTATATAGGGCTGACATTTTCCGCAGTGCTGCACAAAGTACATGAAACAAGTTGTCACTAAGTGCTGTGCCGGAACATTGTGCATCTACCATGGATATTATGCTGATTGAGTAATTAAAATGGAGTTTTACATGCAAAAGAGCTCTCGGCTGTTATGGCTCCTTTGGGAATGGACTGTATTGTTTAGCTAAATGGCCTGGGAGTATCCTGGCTTCCTAATTTATAGTGGAAGAAGCTTGCGTTGTGGGCTTCTATAATCTGTTATTTTAGTATGTTTTTGTGATATGCGAGTGAACGGAAGTACCCATAGGAGAACATCACAATCACAGGGAGAACATACTAACTCCAAGCAGACAGTATCCTCACAGATTTTCGATCGGGAAGTTAAACCACTTGCCGCCCGCCCACTACCTATGGGGGTCGGCAAAGTGGCACCCCCAGGACCGCCTAACGCCGATCGGCGGCACCGGGGGGACTGAATAACCGGGGATTGCGCACATAGATGCGCGCGCATCCACCGGTATTATGCTCCGCCCACTTGCGACGTCAACCAGCCAGCCAATTAGCAGCGCCAGCGGGTTGATAACCCTCGATCTGCCGCTACAAAGTGTATAATACACTTTGTAAAGTATACAAAGTGTATTATACAGGCTGCCTCCTACCCTATTGGCCCGAGCAATTTTCTCAGTTTCCAATCATTTTTATCACAATTGGGGAAAAATTTAACATAGGTGTGTGGAACATTGGTCATATTTTTGAAATGTTACAATCAGTCAGAAAAATTGTTTGCAATTCTTAAATTGAACAGATATTTAAAAAATTGTATGGTGTGTCCACCTTTAGCTTGAGTATTGCACCTAGCTGTAACTGTACTTTGATGGCTTGCAAGGATGCAAAGATACATCCAGGGCCGCGCCTGGGCGGGTGCTGCGGGTGCATTGTCTCTGACAGGCGCCGCCCGGCCGCCGCTCACCCCCTCTGGCCACCGCTCCCTCCTCTAGCCACCGCTCCCTCCTCTAGCCGCCGCTCCCTCCCCCCCCCTCTAGCACGTCAGACCTCGATCAGGCGGCGACCAATAGTGCGGGCGCTAGGACCTAGCACACCGCACTGATATGCGGAAGTGACATCACTTCCGCATATAGAGCGGGTGCGTCCGGCGCCCGCTCTTACTGGTCGGATCACCCGCTGATCCTGAGGTTTGACTACACTGCAAGGTGAGGGGGGAGCGGCGGCGGCTAGAGGGGGGTCCCTGTCGCTCACTGCCTAAAGGGGTCCCTGTCACTGCCTAAAGGGGTCCCTGTCACTCACTACCTAAAGGGCTCCCTGTCACTCACTGCCTAAAGGGTTCCCTGTCAATCACTGCCTAAAGGGCTTCCTGTCACTCACTACCTAAAGTGGTCCCCTTCACTCACTACCTAAAGGGCTCCCTTTCACTTACTGCCTAAAGGGGATCACTGTCACTCACTGCCTAAAGGGGGTCCTTGTCACTGCCTAAAGGGGTCCCTGTCACTGCCTAAAGGGGTCCCTGTCACTCACTGCCTAAAGGGGTCCCTGTCACTCACTGCCTAAAGGGGTCCCTGTCACTCACTGCCTAAAGGGGTCCCTGTCACTCACTGCCTAAAGGGGTCCCTGTCACTCACTGCCTAAAGGGGTCCCTGTCACTCACTGCCTAAAGGGGTCCCTGTCACTCACTGCCTAAAGGGGTCCCTGTCACTCACTGCCTAAAGGGGTCCCTGTCACTCACTACCTAAAGGGGTCCCTGTCACTCACTACCTAAAGGGGTCCCTGTCACTCACTGCCTAAAGGGGGTCCAGGCTGGCTACATATACTGGGGACACTGGCTGATTGTCATTATGTGCATTGTGCATTTGCTGGTGAAAAGCTGTCTCTTATTATGTGCATTTGCTGGTGAAAAGCTGTCTCTTATTATGTGCATTTGCTGGTGAAAAGCTGTCTCTTATTATGTGCATTTGCTGGTGAAAAGCTGTTTCTTATTATGTGCATTTGCTGGTGAAAAGCTGTCTCTTATGTGCATTTGCTGGTGAAAAGCTGTCTCTTATGTGCATTTGCTGGTGAAAAGCTGTCTTTTATTATGTGCATTTGCTGGTGAAAAGCTGTCTCTTATGTGCATTTACTGGTGAAAAGCGGTTTCTTATTATGTGCATTTACTGGTGAAAAGCAGTCTCTTATTATGTGCATTTACTGGTGAAAAGCTGTCTGTCATTACGTGCATTTACTGGTGAACCAATGTTTCTTATGTGCATTCTTGTCTGACAGGCGCCGCCCGGCCGCCGCTCACCCCCTCTGGCCGCTGCTCCCCCCCCTCTAGCCGCCGCTCCCTCCCCCCCCCCCCCTCTAGCACGTCAGACCTCGATCAGGTGGCGACCAATAGTGCGGGCGCTAGGACCTAGCACACCGCACTGATATGCGGAAGTGACATCACTTCCGCATATAGAGCGGGTGCGTCCGGCGCCCGCTCTTACTGGTCGGACCACCCGCTGATCCTGAGGTCTGACTACACTGCAAGGTGAGGGGGGAGCTGCGGCGTCTAGGGGAGGGTCCCTGTCGCTCACTGCCTAAAGGGCTCCCTGTCACTCACTGCCTAAAAGGGCTCCCTGTCACTCACTGCCTAAAGGGCTCCCTGTCACTCACTGCCTAAAGGGCTCCCTGTCACTCACTGCCTAAAGGGGGTCCCTGTCACTCACTGCCTAAAGGGAGATAAGAAAAAGAGCCCAATATGGTGTAGTATGCTCAGGAGAATAGTGAATAATGTAATGTGAGGTTATACTCACAAACGAGGGTTACCGCTGAGGCAACCACTGTGTATGCAGGTGAGATTAGACCTGTCCTCACTCAGGGTTAAGAAGTCGCTCTCTGTAGATAGACGAAAGGTAGGGGTGGGTCCCCCTTCCACCAAGGGTCTGTCAAAAGAGGCGCTATACGTGCTACCTGAGAGCTACTGTTTTGTCCCCTGTTTTATTGCCTGATGAAGCGGGCTTGGTCCTGCGAAACGTGTTGCATCTATTGGGGTACTAATAAAGTGTTTGTCAGACAAGTAGTCTAGTCTGCTTTCGGAGGTAAGTCCACCACTGCCTCCCCAGCATATTTTAAAACTTTTAATTATTGTTTTTATTCTGCTTGCGCCTCTGTTCATCAAAGTCACTGCCTAATGGGGTCCCTGTCACTCACTGCCTAATGGGGTCCCTGTCACTCACTGCCTAATGGGGTCCCTGTCACTCACTGCCTAAAGGGGTTCCTGTCACTCACTACCTAAAGGGGTCCCTGTCACTCACTACCTAAAGGGGTCCCTATCACTCACTACCTAAAGGGGTCCCTGTCACTCACTACCTAAAGGGGTCCCTGTCATTCACTACCTAAAGGGGTCCCTGTCACTCACTGTGGGTCCAGGCTGGCTACATATACAGGGGACACTGGCTGTTTGTCATTATGTGCATTTGTTGGTGAAAAGCTGTCTCTTATTATGTGTATTTGCTGGTGAAACGCTGTCTCTTATGTGTATTTGCTGATGAAAAGCTGTCTCTTATGTGCATTTACTGGTGAAAAGCGGTTTCTTATGTGCATTTACTGGTGAAAAGCGGTCTCCTAATATGTGCATTTACTGGTGAAACGATGTCTCTTATGTGCATTTAGTGGGGAAATTTTGTCAGTAAAAATAATCTTTGTCAGTAAATTTTTAGGTATTTGTCAGTAAAAAATAATGTGAAAGGTTGGCAACACTGGCAGGCTGCGCGGCACAACGGGAAAGACAGGCAGCCCACCTCACGCTTGGGCTTGGCGGGAGGAGGAGCCGTCGACAGTGAACGAGAGCAGGGTGGCCGCAGGCAGCCATAAATATGTAGTGTGTGACTGCGTCGCACTCGCAGTGCCTCTCAGCCTGAGTCAGTCCAGAGACTAGCAGACTCGCAGGCAGCCAAAGCCAGCCAGGAGCAAGCCCATGGAAGAGGGGTAGGAATTGGGGTATCACATGCATGCGTAAAGAGGTGGAAGGTGTGGGTGTGATTAGGCAGGACATGGGTGTGGTTATGTGGTTGGGCGCGGTTAATTTAACCACTCCCATAGGCGCCAGAGAAAATCTTGCACCCAGGTGCCAGGCACCCCAGGCTCACCCCTGGATACAATATAGCTCATGGCTCAGAACAGAGTAAAGAATTCTAAACTCGTATTAACTAATTCATCAATGTTTGACTTAAAGGGACAATAAAGCGAGTAAAATTATTTAAAATAAACACATGATGTAGCTTCAAATGAATATTACATACTAACCTCACCATCAGTTCCTCTCAGAAGCTCACCATTTTCTTCTTACAGTGATCCATTCCAGCTCTGACAAGATTTTGTCAGCACTAAAATATACCAGTTGCTGTCAGTTATATATCAGCAGCTGTCATGTAACGACTGAATGTTCAAGGTAGTGTCCATGTTTCCCTATGGCTCAAGTGTTAAACTGTAATATCACCCAGTGTGCTAACCAGGGAGCTGTTACGAGGTAATGGCCATTTTCAAAAAAATAGAGGATGGAGAATTCCATTGATCACAGTGGACAAATGGGATGCAAAAGAGGAGAAAGAGATAGAGGAGTAGACTACACAGGAGGTAAGTATGACCTGTGTATGGTTATTTTGACTTTGTTTTCAGTTTACGTTCTCTTTAAACTCAGGACTTGCTGATCTTAAACCTTTTTAAACCTATAGAAATATTTATTACATCCATAAAAGTACCCACATTCTATCTTCCACATATCCCGTCATATAATCCAGACCCAACCATGATTGAGAGTATTATTATGACTTTGATTGCATTGAATCCGAAGAATTGTCCAAACATATCAGACCTGTTATTAACCCTTTTCAGTATATTACAGCTACTGATACTGGGATGGGCACAATTTGGGAGGTGGGGCAAACTTTGGAATCTCCGCCTCTGGCACTGGAGAACCTTGTCCCAGCCGTGTATCGGTCATCCTCCAGGCAAACATATATATATTTTTTTCAGTTCCTTTTTTGCAACCATCCATCTATATCCTCATTTACCGTATCCTGAAATGCATTGCTAACCCTTTGATTGCCAGTAATTTTTTTTAAAAAGCTACACACTGGTGCTGTCTCTGTCTGTATTGTTTATGAAATGTCCTGTCCAGATCTACATGCACCAAAGTCCACATTAGTCAGTAGGATGTCATTGAGGAGCAAATACATTTGAGATGATTAAGAATGATGCAAATTATTATAATAAAGAATTATGTCAATTATAATGAAACTCTGTTGTAAAATGCAATAATCAAATCTTGCAGTGAAAACATTTTAATGGTCCATTTTCAGGCTGTGTAAATTTGCAGCAACATTTCCTTATCCTGCATCAACTTAGAATTGGCTGGATAGTGTACTGGCTAAGGGCTCTGCCTTTGACATGGGAAACCAGGGCTCAAATCCTTGCTAAGATCAGTACCTCTTCAGTAAGCTGTCCTTGGGCAAGACTTCCTAACACTGCAGGGTGGCCCCTTGAGCGCACCCTAGTGGCTGCAGCTCTTGAGCGCTTTAAGTCCAACAGGAGAAAAGCGCTATACAAATGTTAGCATAGTGTTAGCATAGAATTATTTGCACATTCCAAGTAGAAAGTTGGCACTGAGCCTAAACGTGGTGCTGAACACTTTTTATAGACGTCCTTGTAGGCAGAAGTAGTTAAGCACTAAAATGCTTTTACACGTGCATGACGTATGGTTGTGAAAAAACAGAACACCAATAGATTTTTGCAGCAGGGTTAAATGATACAGTTGTGAGATTTGGGGTCCTGCAGTCTCTGTGTCGCTCTCAAAATATAAATGTAAATACAGTGGATTGCAAAAGTATTCGGCCCCCTTGAAGTTTTCCACATTTTGTCATATTACTGCCACAAACCTGAATCAATTTTATTGGAATTCCACATAAAAGACCAACACAAAGCGGTGTACACATGAGCAGTGGAACAAAATCATACATGATTCCAAACATTTTTTACAAATAAATAACTGCAAAGTGGTGTGTGCATAATTATTCGGCCCCCTTTGATCTGAGTGCAGCCTATAAACATTGCCTGATGAGTGCTAATGACTAAATAGAGTGCACCTGTGTGCAATCTAATGTCAGTACAAATACAGCTGCTCTGTGAGGACCTCAGAGGTTGTCTAAGAGAATATTGGGAGCAACAACACCGTGAAGTCCAAAGAACACACAAGACAGGTCAGGGATCAAGTTATTGAGAAATTTAAAGCAGGCTTAGGCTACAAAAACATTTCCAAAGCCTTGAACATCCCACGGAGCACTGTACAAGCGATCATTCAGAAATGGAAGGAGTATGGCACAACTGTACACCAAGACAAGGCCATCCACCTAAACTCACAGGCCGAACAAGAAGAACGCTGATCAGAAATGCAGTCAAGAGGCCCATGGTGACTCTGGACGAGCTGCAGAGATCTACAGCTCAGGTGGGAGACTCTGTCCATAGGACAACTATTAGTCATGCACTGTACAAAGTTGGCCTTTATGGAAGAGTGGCAAGAAGAAAGGCATTGTTAACAGAAAGCATAAGAAGTCCCGTTTGCAGTTTGCCACAAGCCATGTGGGGGACACAGCAACCATGTGGAAGAAGGTGCTTTGGTCAGATGAGAAAATGCAAAACGCTATGGGTGGCAGAAAACTAACACTGCACATCACTCTAACCACACCATCCCCACTGTCAAATATGGTGGTGGCAGCATCATGCTCAGGGGGTGCATCTCTACAGCAGGGACAGGGAAGCTGGTCAGAGTTGATGGGAAGATGGATAGAGCCAAATACAGGGCAAACTTGAAAGAAAACCTCTTGGAGACTGCAAAAGACTTCAGACTGGGGCGGAGGTACACCTTCCAACAGTACAATGACCCTAAACATAAAGCCAGGGCAGCAATGGAATGGTTTAAAACAAAACATATCTATGTGTTAGAATGGCCCAGTAAAGTCCAGATCTAAATCCAATCGAGAATCTGTGGCAAGATCTGAAAACTGCTGTTCACAAACGCTGTCCATCTAATCTGACTGAGATGGAGCTGTTTTGCAAAGAATGGGCAAGGATTTCAGTCTCTAGATGTGCAAAGCTGGTAGAGACATACCCTAAAATACTGGCAGCTGTAATTGCAGCAAAAGGTGGTTCTACAAAGTATTGACTCAGGGAGCCCAATAATTACGCACACCCCACTTTGCAGTTATTTATTTGTAAAAAATGTTTGGAATCGTGTATGATTTTCGATCCACTTCTCACATGTTCACCACTTTGTATTGGTCTTTCACGTGGAATTCTAATAAAATTGATGCATGTTTGTGGCAGTAATGTGACAAATTGTGGAAAACTTCAAGGGGGCCGAATACTTTTGCAACCCACTGTATTCAGGCAACCTATTTATATAGTTTTTTTTTCCTTAGGATACATGAGAACCTGCTTCTAAAATAGTAATAAAATGAAAAATACAGAAAAAGAAAAGGATTATTTGTAGCCGTATCTATCAAAAACACATCACCACTTTGATTCTGCCAGACGTAAATAACCTGTATAAATAGTGTTGCTTAATGTGGTTCTCAGGAGATATTTTTATAAGACAAGCAGAAAATATTAAACTTGAAATTTGAGATCTCTTTGGACTTAGGCCAATGCTATCAAAAATCCACTTACATTCAGAAAACATTAGTTGCTAAAGTGTACACAGTCCTGTATTCCATCTTAATCTTGCCACTTAAATGGATGATTACAATTTACAAGGCTTTATACAAAATCCTGTATCGGCATATGTGCAGCAAATTCATGCACAAACACAACTTATGTTTAGCACAGTCAGACATTTTCAAGTGCTGTGCCATCATTGCTCTCTATAACTTCCCTTAAAGCAAGAGGGGCAGCCATACTATCCCAGGAAATAAAAAAAACCCACAGAAGTAGATAAATACTTGTTCTACATAACATATGTATGGTACTGTCCATGTTTTTGATTTCAATTAGTTTCATATAGTAAATAAAGACAAAACTGTTCCTGGCATTTTCCATTTTTGCTTCTTCTGACTGAAGCAAATTCTGATGTCATTTCCTCCTTACTTTTTTTCTCTCCTAGCTTGCTTTGTAAAAACGTGAGCACAGCATAGATCGTATTTCAGCAGCGCACTGAACTGCCCTCAGCCAATCAGTGAGGAGCAGGAACGTGGGAGGCGTGATAACAGCGTACATTAAAAAGGGGCGCTGGGAAAAAAGGGCGCGGGGTTTTAAACGATAAACATGGATAACGTTTAAAAATATAATGTACTATATTTCGTTTAAAAATGTTTTATAAAGTTATAAATCATTAAATAATGTGCATGAAATTGGCAATTGTAAAAACGTTAATCTTCCGTTTAAAAAGTGAAACGTATAATAACGTTTAAAAAAAATAGTAAGTAACCCTCCCTTTACCTACCCCTAACCCCTAGACCCCCGTGTTGGAGCCTAAACCTAAGACCCCCCTGGTGGTGCCTAAACCTAAGACCCCCCTGATGGTGCCTAAACCTAAGACTCCCCTGGTGGTGCCTAAACCTAAGACTCCCCTGGTGGTGCCTAAACCTAAGACTCCCCTGGTGGTGCCTAAACCTAAGACTCCCCTGGTGGTGCCTAAACCTAAGACCCCCCTGGTGGTGCCTAAACCTAAGACCCCCCTGGTGGTGCCTAAACCTAAGACCCCCCTGGTGGTGCCTAAACCTAAGACCCCCCTGGTGGTGCCTAAACCTAAGACTCCCCTGGTGGTGCCTAAACCTAAGACTCCCCTGGTGGTGCCTAAACCTAAGACCCCCCTGGTGGTGCCTAAACCTAAGACCCCCCTGGTGGTGCCTAAACCTAAGACCCCCCTGTTGGTGCCTAAACCAAAGACCCCCCTGTTGGTGCCTAAACCTAAGACCCCCCTGTGATAAGCATTAATAACGTGTGAAAAAAAATATTGTGCTGTTTTTCGTTTCAAAATAATGTTTTAAAAAAGATTGTACTGTTTTTCGTTTAAAAATAATGTTTTAAAAAATTATAAATCATAAAATAATGTGTAATCATGAGAAGCAGTTATAAAACAATAAAAGTCTCCGGGCGCCGCTTATAAAACGTTATTTTTCTCCGGCGCCCTTTTTTCCTGTCGGGCGCCCATTAAACAGGAAAAAAGGGCACACAGGAAAGGTGACATTCTGGACCTTATATTCCATACTGGGCTGTCAATAGCCAATGTAGAAATTAATCCTGTTGCCTGGTCAGACCATCACACTATCCACTTCTCCCTCTCAATACCAGCCGTCAAACACCAGGTCAAGAACCAAATAAAATATCGCCGCTTAAAAGGGCTAACACCTCAACATATCCGAGATAACCTTAGCTTTGATGAATTGACTGACTCCAGCTTGGACCCTGATACTCTGGTGTTTAAATACAACAAATGTGTGTCCTCCACCTTTGAGACCATTGCTCCTCTGCGCACCAAATATCTTACTCCACACCATCATGCACAGTGGTTTGATAACGCTATAAAAGAGCTGAAAAGACAAGGCCGAAAACTTGAGAGGCTGTGGCGCAAATCTCAGTCCCCAGAAGACAAACATGCCTTAATCTTCCACTTGAAGAGCTACCAAAAGGTAATCATGGGAAAAAAATCATCCTTTCTATCACGAGATTGCAAATGCAGTTAACAAACCAGCCCAACTGTTCCGCACAGTGGAAAAACTCTGCAACCCAGCATGTCAAAAACTTAATATCGAGTCTTCAAAGGACCTCTGTGACCAATTTGCCCATTTCTTCACAGACAAAGTCTCCGCTATAAGGTCCGCCATCCAACTTACAGCATCTGAGCCTAATATAGCGCCGAAGACCATTAGCAGAGACAACGTAACACCTTGGTCAAACTTCAAAGAAATTGATGAAGAAGTCACATCAAACATCCTCCTTCACGTCCGCCTAACTACCTGTGACCTGGATCCTGGCCCAACACAGTTCATGTTGAACTGCCCCGACCTGTTCGTACCGGTATTCCTCAAAATTGTTAACTGTTCCTTACAATCAGGGATATTTCCTGCTTTACTGAAGGAAGCAATCATCAGGCCTCTCCTCAAAAAACCCTCCCTGGACCCAGATGCAATGACCAGCTACAGACCTGTCTCTAACCTCCCCTTTCTGGGCAAGCTAATTGAAAAAGCTGTATACCTCCAGCTAGAAGCCAGAATCCTACAAAATAACAGTTATGACCCACTCCAGTCTGGCTTCAGGAAACACCACAGCACTGAAACTGCCCTCATCCAAATATGCAACCACCTGCTCATGGCAAGAGACAGAGGAGAGTGCTCGATCCTCATACTGCTAGACCTTTCTGCAGCCTTTGACACAGTTGACCATGACATCTTGATAAACAGGCTACAGGAATACTGCGGCATTGATGGCATAGTACTTCAGTGGTTCCAATCCTTCTTGAGTGGCAGAACCCACAAAGTGTCTATGGGGCCCTTCCTGTCCACCCCTGTAACACTTAAGTATGGGGTGCCCCAGGGCTCAATCCTCTCTCCCCTGCTTTTCACGATTTACATGCTACCGTTGGGAAAACTAATCCAAAAACATAGTCTGACATACCACTGCTATGCAGACGACACCCAACTATATCTTTCCTTCAAGCCTGGTGTGACAGACCCAACTCTAACTATAAACGCCTGCTTACGTGAACTACAGCAATGGATGAATGACAACTGGCTGAAACTAAATGCAGACAAAACTGAAGTCCTTCTGATTGGAGGGCAGAGCATGATATCAAAACAACTTAACTTGCAGTCTTCACCACTGGGAATAGGAGGCACGGATCTACGCAGCTCTGATCATGTGCGTAGCCTGGGAGTTCTAATTGATGGGGATTTAAACTTCAGAACTCAAATCTCTGCTGTGGTGAAATCATCCTATTTTCACCTGAAGAACATTGCAAAAATCAAGCACCTCATACCCCCAGAAGATCTGCCAACCTTAGTCCACGCCTTCATCACATCCCGACTGGACTACTGCAATGCTCTCTACACTGGCCTTCCAAAAAAGGTCTTGTACCGCCTACAGCTGATACAGAATACTGCTGCCAGACTGCTAACCAACCAACCCCGTCACTGCCACATAATGCCAGTCCTGCATTCCCTTCACTGGCTACCTATAGAATGGAGGGTCCTATTCAAGATCGGCCTACTGACATTTAAATCCCTGAATAATCTAGGCCCTGGATACATGAAAGATATGTTACAGCTGCGTAGCAATCCCCGCATTCTCAGATCCACAGGTTCTAATAATCTAGTCATACCCAGATATTGAAATATGATAACAGAGGCGCCAAGCAGAATAAAATTAGTTAAAATTGTTAAGGGGGAAGTGGGTGGACTCACCCACCCACTTCCCCCTTTTTAACAATTTTAACTAATTTTATTCTGCTTGGCGCCTCTGTTATCATATTTCAATATCATCTAGTCCACCCTTGGTGGAGGGGTGTATCCCCATTTTCTCCTATCTACAGAGAGCGACTTTTTAACCTGAGCGGGGTCAGGTTACAATTCTCCCCGCCGGCCTTTCCAGTGGTTGCCTTTGTGGCGACCCACCCTTGTGAGTATAATCATCTCATTTATTCACAACAGATCTCTCCATATTAACATACTGCACCATATTGGGCTCTCGGTTTCTCCCCCATTTTCAAGCTAGTCATACCCAGAGTCCACTTGGAAACTTTTGGTCCCAGAGCCTTCTGTCATGCTGCCCCTACGTTTTGGAACTCCTTACCTCAACAGATCAGGACAGCCCCATCCCTGGACGTGTTTAAATCCAGACTGAAAACCCACCTGTTCAGTCTGGCATTTGCAGAAATATAACTTTTGTTGTGTGAATGCTTCATCCTACTAATTACTGAATCTGAGAGAGCCTAAGCGCTTTGAGTCCTATGGAAGAAAAAGCGCTATAGAAATGTTATTGTATTGTATTATTGTATTAAACGATATTTATTATGGGAGTGAATGGCGGCGCCCGATTTGTCCACTTGCCTCAGGCGCCCGAATTTACTGTTACCGTGATAACAAGCTTACTTCTCGTAGGCAATGAACCAAATAGAGCTAGGCTGACTAAGATAAAATTATAGCAGAAACATTTAGGAGTAGAGTAAAATGCTTGCAATGCAGGGTTAAGTTGCAGGCTACATAAGATGCATAAAGGAGTGGGTAAATGGAATTTGATTTTGTGGCTGACAATCCCGCTTTAACACATTAGGGCTGGTCACTGTGATTTACTGGTACACTTGTGTGGACTGATGAAGTGTCGGGGAGCCCATCCAATGATGTGGGATGCCCTCTTTCTATACTTGTGGGGCCCTCACTGGCTACCCAATACTGGGGACTTGTCTGGTACCTTATACTGAAGGGCTGCACCTGACTACCTAATACTAGGAGTTCCTCTGGCTACCAACTAGTGGTGGCGATTTCTTGCTGCCTATACTGTGGATACCTAATACTTGGAGGCACCTATGGCTACCTATACCGGGGGTCACATCTGGCCACCTAATTTTGGGCACTTCTCTGGTTAGCAACTGTTGGGTGGTACCTCTGGCTGCCTATACTGGGGTGCTATATAATACTTGGGGAAACCTTAGTGTGTTAGTCTCAGAGTAGGGTAGAATTTTCACAAATTAAACCAGAGCGCTATTTAGCCTAGACCAGGCCTGGGCAAACTCGGCCCTCCAGCTGTTATTGAACTACAAGTCCCACAATGCATTTGCCTTTGAGTCATGACTGTGGCTGTCAGACTCCTGCAATTCATTGTGGGACTTGTAGTTCCTTAACAGCTGGAGGGCCAAGTTTGCCCATGCCTGGCCTAGAAACTGCCCTGGTTTACCAATTCTATTTTAGTGCTAAAACTGAGGCAGGGAACACGCCTACCTGTCTTTCAGTTTTCTGTGTGCGTTTTTCTGCATACTTTTTCTTCACACCAAGTGTGTTTCTATGCAGGAAAACACATGCATTTTTTCACTGCAGCTAATGTAATTGATACAGAAAACTGACAAAATGTGCAGAATCGTGATACAGAATGTCAGTTTTTTTTCTGAGTGCGAAAAACACATTAAGTGTGAACTAGCCCATTGATTAACACGGGTTGTCAGTTTTTCTGTGCAGAAAACGCGTACGAAAACAATCAAGTGTGTTCCCTGCCTCAATAATAAACGTGAAGAACTAAACAATTCCACTCCAAGTGAGGACACCATTCCATTTGATAAATATTTCTCATTCAAGTGGCAGCCAAGGTGATAACTGACTTGGGTGTAGAAATGACTCAAGGATTAGCAAGAAATTTAGGCCCATATGCAATTCACTTTTTCACCAAAGTTATCTTCAAGGAGATAATTTTCATATTAGCTTTAAACTAACTTTTCAGATTTTACAATTAAAAAGTACCCATAAAATGGTGAGAAAGTACTATAATTTATTTTTAGTATTTTCTTGCTTTCTGATTGTTTAAAGGGAAGGTTCAGGGTGGCTCTTAAAAAAATAAAAATGCCCATCCACTTACCTGGGGCTTCCTCCAGCCGTGGGCAGCCAGGACGTGCCCTCGGCGCCGCTCTGCAGGCTCCCGGCTGCGCAGTACAGCCCGGAGGACGTCCGATGACGTCAGCGCGCCCCCGTGAGGTGCATTTTAAAACGCAGAAGAGCCCGACCTGGCAGCCGGCCTGGCCAGGTCGGGTCGGCCACCGGAGGGGACTGGGAGCCTGCGGAGCGGCGCCGAGGGCACGTCCTGGCTGCCCACGGCTGGAGGAAGCCCCAGGTAAGTGGATGGGCATTTTTATTTTTTTTAAGAGCCACCCTGAACCTTCCCTTTAAGGGGCATTTTTGACAAGTTATGAAAATATCACCTGGGAGAAAACTCAGGTGAAAAAGGGAATTGCATATAGGCCCTAGTCCTAACCTTTGTATCTACAGTTTAGAGACATGGGCCCATATGCAATTCAATTTTTCTCCTCCGTTTTCTCCTAGGAGATAATTTTTCATCGATTTATAAAAACATTTTAGCACTTTGCAATTAAAGTATGTGAAAAAGTACTATCAAAATTATTTTGAGTATTTGTTTGCTTGCTGGTTGTTTGAAGGGCATTATATTGACAAGTTTGAAAATTTCACCTAGGACAGTGATGGCTAACCTTGGCACTCCAGCTGTGGTGGAATTACAAGTCCCATGAGGCATTGCAATACTCTGACAGCTCTAAGCATAACTCGGGGAGGCAGAGGCATGATGGGATTTGTAGTTTTGTCACAGCTGGAGTGCCAAGATTAGCCATCACTGACCTAGGAGAAAACTGCATATGGGACATGTGATATTTTCACACCTAATCAATCAATAAAATGCCTTTTAAGCCACCAGCAAGCAAGAAAATATTTAGAATAATTAATTTTCACAGTACTTTTTCACCTACCTGTATCTCCTAGTAGAAAAGGTGAATTGAATAAGACAGTTCAGCAAAATTAATAAACAAAATAAACCCACTCTTACAAATCTTAAATTTGCTTCAGGCACTTCCAGACCAAATGAATCCAGGTTATTTAAAAAAAACAAAACCTTAGAAGTCAAATACAAAAATCCCATAATGAAACTGTTCCTCATACACCACAAATTCTTCTGAAACTTAGGGCCGGTTTACATGAACGCTTTCCGAGACTGGTCGTTAAATGCTCCCATTCAAGTGAATGGGAGCATTTGTATCAGGCGGCGTGTATCGTTTACTGGCGTTTGCGTGAATGCGGCATTCCAATCCCGATTTCCCCCGTCGTTCCAGGTGACCCAGGACGATACATGCGTGACTACAAGATCAGTTATATCAGCAGGTGACTAAATTTGGTTATATCAGTTCGGCTCCCTGCACACTGCAAATCCGTTTTGCGATTCCGATTCCAATTTGCAATTCCAATTTTCCCTGAATGCAATCAACAGAAAAACGGAGGAAAAAAAGCAGCATACAGCAACGATTAAAAATTTTAATTGGATGTAAAAAACGATTAGAAATCAATATCGCATGCAGTGTGCAGGGAGACTGTATTTAGTTATATCTGTTAACTTGGTTATAACAGTAAATTTGGTTATATCAGTTCAAAATAACATATATGTTTGACATGAAATGCGGCAAGGATTGTGCATCACCATGGGGATTACTGTTAGGCACATCTGGGGGGGGGGGGTGTAGGGATAGGCACCACCACCATATGGGGTTCTCGGGTTAGGCACCACCGGGGAGGGGGGGTCTTATGGTCAGGCACCACTGGGGGGGGGGGGGGGTTCTTGGGGTTGGGCACCACCGAGGGGGGGGGGGTGTTGTTAGTGTTAGGCACTAGTAGGGGAGGGTTCTGTGTGAAAGTAGGGGAAAGTTAGGTCATAGTAATTACTTTTCTCTGCTATATCACTTTTCTTGGCTATATCACTTTTCTCGGTTATTTCAATTTTCTTGGCTATATCCAGCACCCTTTTATAGCTGAAATCTTGGCCGTATCCAGCACCATTTCATAACTGAAAACAAATCTTGGCTATATCCAGCACCCTTTTATAGCTGAAATCTCACTATATTGTGTTCCCTTTTCAAATTAATGTGGTTTTGCTGCCTCACATCAATTATGTATTAAGTGCTTTAGTGGGTCCAACTGTGGCTCCGTAGCTACACCACTGCATAAGATGGACCTTTCAGCCCTATGTGTAGCATATGATCAATAAACATTGCCTTAAGAAATAAACAGGTGGCTCATTTTTAAATGAAATGAGATGATCCTCAAATGTACTGTTTCTAGCAAATGGGCATATTGATTGAAAAGGCTTCTCGGGGTCTGATCATTTGTGAAGGGCTATCACTGTCATATGTAGATAACATTGGTTAAGCAGCAATCCCTTTCCTGGGAGGCTGCGTAACGCAAGAATTACAGCATCGTAATGCTGACACTGTTCTGGTTTAACCCATGACAGAATAATCATTTGCATAGAAGCATGAAAATTAACAACAACTTTGACATGGAACGGAGTATTAAAAATAGAAGTAGAACATTTTTTATGATTTATCGTGCATAGAGAAAAAATGTCACGCTTGTCTGTGACCCATCCAAGCCTTTTCTGTTAGAAATTTCTTTCTGGGCACAACCGGAGTAACAAGCTCATGTGAGAAGGCAGCATTTACTTGTTATGTCTGAGCAAAATGATTCTGTGAAATCGGACCATATCTTACAGTTGTAAAAATACTGACTGGACTTGCCAACTCACAATATCCTTGTGTATGACTGTGGGTGACACAGTTATCTCGTATACAAGCTCATTACATGGTAAGCATGACAGCTGGGGAAAACTCTCTGATGGTGGGCCGGACTCTGGCTAGCTTCTTATTGGATTGAAAGGTTACTCTATTAAAGGACACCCGAGGTGAAAAAAAACTGATGAGATAAACCATTATATATATATATATATATATATATATCTATCCTCCTTCTCCTAAAATTACTTCTTTAGATATCCCACAGTTTTATTTTTTATTAAAATCTACTTTTGACTTTTTTACTGTTTCATTGTTTCTCCCCAATGACAGATTCATTGAAGTATGTCAGAGCAAAAATCTATGAACTATTGACCCTTTCTAACTCTTTCCTGCTCTTAGAAGCTATTTGCTGCTAGGAAAGTGTTTTATGGTTGTAATTTCTTATCAGTGAGGGTCACACTGTAGTCTAGGATCTGCCACTTACATACCTGATGTTTATCTCTTTCAGGCAGAGAAAGAAAAAAAGAAACACAGCATAGTAATCAGTGTGGTTGGCACTGTACAGACACATGTCTATCTCATCATGTCACATGTCACCTCAGGTATCCTTAACAATGTATGCTTTCTATAGAGAACATGAGACAGTTGGAGCTTATCGTTTGGAAAATGCACCATCTACCTTTCTACAGTATTGCTGAACAGAATATCAGTACTCAATGAGCTTTAGTGATCATGTGAGTACTGTGACATTTTTTTTTTTGTATCATTTTTAGAAATGAGTCAAGATCCAAGCACTTTGTCATTGTGTGACACCACAAAACCACTTTTCATGACAACCCCCTACGGTACATATACGGAACATAGTGGCAGAACCAAAGGTAGAAAGAGAAAAGTTCTAAAAGTATGACAAATATTTCAAATATTTAAAAATATTGAACATAGTGCTAAGTGGCTAGCATCATCATCATCATTATTATTAAGGTCCTTCAATTAAAAATGCATCTCAAGGAAGATTCAGAGTTTAAAAAGTGTATGGCAGATGGGAAAAGCTGTTTTTCAGTCTGTGTGTATGCGGATTTATCTACCATGTCTACCTGATCGTAGGAGTTCAAACAAAGAGTTTCTAGGGTGAGTGTTATCCTTGGTAATAGGCACCTAGGTGGCTTTGCAGTGCTGGGTCCTCCAGGTTTAAATCCCAGCCAGGGCACTAGCTGCAAGGAGTTTGTATGTTCTCCCTGTGCCTGCGAGGGTTTCTTACCACATCCCAAAAACATGCAAATAAGTTAATTGACTTCCCCCTAACTTGGCTCTAGGCTATGGTAGGGATTAGCTTGTGAGCTTCTCTGAAGGACTTTTTAGTGGCAACTCAGTACAGCACTGCGGAAGATGTTGGCGCTATATAAATATTAAATTAATGTTTTTGGCGCTTCTCGTACAGCGAGTCTGGCAAAAAGGTTTTGGTCCCTAAGGGGCAAGAGCCTGTCAGTATTTAAAGGGACTCCAAGCAGTGCAGAAACTATGGAAAGATGCATATCATTTTAAAGCTCTTTTTCTCCTCTTTCCAATGATATATAAACCACCGCCCTACGCCTGTTAGTTTTCGCTATTTTCACGAAATTGCCACGGCCACGACTTCGATCGCGAAAAAAGAGAAAACTAAAAGGCGTAGGGCAACGATTTAGGTGTCATCAGAAAGAGGAGAAAGAGAGCTTTAAAATGATATCCATCTTTCCGTAGTTGCATTGTATTACACAGTGCGACTTTTTCCTAAAATCAGCAGCTCCATTCTGCTGAAGGGAGCTGCTGACTTTGAGAAAAAGTCGCCCCGTGTAATACAATATAACTATGGAAAGATGAATATCATTTTAAAGCTCTCTTTCTCCACCTTCTGACGACACCTAAATCGTCACCCTACGTCTTTTAGTTTTCTCTATTTAAAAAAATAGCAAATACTAAAAGGCGTAGGGCGGTGGTTTATATATCAATGGAAAGAGGAGAAAGAGAGCTTTAAAATGATATGCATCTTTCCATAGTTTCTGCACTGCTCGGAGTCCCTTTAAATACTGACAGGCTCTTGCCCCTTAGGGACCAAAACCTTTAAAGCATTACAAATAGTGGTATGTTTACATTTATGTGAAAAATTTGCCTAAAATGAGATTTTCACATTTCCAACAGGGTACAACATAGTGCTTCAGAATGCCCAGTGATTTTTTTTATTCTATCCATCTGTATTATATTTCCTTTAAGGTTTACACAAAACCAGATCTAGAATATTATTTTTTTAAGAGCCCAAGCTTGCGTAGCATGACTGGCAGGGCATCAGTGAATCCTCTGATGGGCCCCAAGCTTTCTGGATTCTATTATCAGGCAGCTAACTGTCCTATTTTTGATGAGCTAGCTGCCTGCTTGATCTTTCAGTGAGGTGAAAGTGTGTAGGGGTAGAATTGTTAGCTAGCGCACTTTCACAATCCCAACATGACGTTTTCCGTTATGCTAAGAAATGGAAAAGTTGAAGCTTTTGTTAATTCTAAAATACCTACTTTGAAACTGAGCACAGTCTTTTAAATCCTTTTTAACATGGTATGTTTAAGTGGAATTTAAGTACAGTATACGTTGTAAATGTGTTTTCACTTTTATTGAATAAAAGTTTACTCTGTTGGCTGAAGCTACTTTATGTGAACATTGAGCGGGTTAAATAAAAACTCCAATCAAGATTTGAACTTTATTTCAATCAGTAGCTGATACCCCCTTTTACAGAGAAATCTATTCCTTTTCACAAACAGACCATCAGGGGGCGCTGTATGACTGATATTGTGGTGAAACCCCTCCCACAAGAAACTGCGTTACATACTCCTGGCAGTTTCCTGTCTGTGAACCTTGCTGCATTGTGGGAAATAGCTGTTTACAACTGTTTCTAACTGCCAAAAAAATGCAGCAGCTACATCACCTGCCAACAGTAAAAATGTTCACTGGTGTTCCTCTTTAAGTGGTGTAAGTTGCCTGTGGGCTCCCAGTACCTAGGGCACATGTGTCAAACTCCAGGCCTAGAGGGCCGGATCCATGCCAGTGTTTAGGATGGACTGAGAAAGAGAGGAATGTGTTCTACCTGATAGACTACACCTTTCCTGATTCAGACCCATCAATTCATTTGAGCCGTATCAAAAATGTGTGAGGATCTCGGCCCTCGTAGGACCAGTTTGACATACCTGACCTAGGGCAACAGGGGTGATGACGTGGTGCCCCACCAAGACATAGAATTTGCTATTTGACCTGCACTTACCAAGTTTATCCTAGGTTGGATGGTATTGTAGATCATGTGTTCTCTCAGAGCCTGGTCAGTACTTTGCAAATATGTTTACAATTAGGTTGAAAGACTTTGCAGCTTTTACCTGTGTCATATTGAATCAGAGGTTATGACTGCATCGGTACTCTTGGAACAGTGTGGCTTGCTAGAGGTTCTCCTTCAACCACTGCATTAGCACTTCACTGGTGCTGTGCGTGTAATAATAATTTCAGTATATGTGTTCATTAATGGAAGTTCATAACTAAGCATTCCTGTCCCCTACATAAACGTTTCTGACATTGTGGATGCCCTTAGCTGGTTTAGGTGTTCCATATCAATTATGTATAGATTACATGAGTGGGTCCAATGTAAAACTGACATTAGGGCCCTGAGCTCAATACCACTGTTTTCAACCACAGTGGAGTTTCTAAAAAATGTTTACTGAATTTAATAAAGCATGCACATTCTACGTGTGTGTGTGTGTGTGTGTGTGTGTGTGTGTGTGTGTGTGTGTGTGTGTGTGTGTGTGTGTGTGTATATATATATATATTTAATCTCCCTGAAGTCCTGGAGTTATTAAAAACTTCTCCCGACAGAACTTACTTATGCAGGCAATAAGGTGTACTTGTGGCATCTATGAAATTGAAACAGGAGTGAATGCAGCAATGGAAATGTGGTCACCTTGTAGTTCTGTTTGATAATGTCCGGTTTTAAGTTTTTGTTTTTTTTTACTTTGCATTTTTATTAAACTTTCTACATTGCACAGTAAAACATAACATTCTGAGCAAAAAAATCAATTAACATACAAAAGAGCTAGAAATGACTGGGCCCCATAGCAAAACATTTTTATACCCCTCCCCCCCCACCCATGACCTTCCAACCCCACGGACCTCGAACCTCCCACCCAAACATTCCTAAGGACCCTCCACCCCAACATTCCCACACCCCTATAAGTACAGTATAAGTAGCCAGGTCTATAGGTGTCCCCAGTTTAAGTAGTAGTCAGGGGCGTAACTAGAAATTACTGGGCCCCCTTGTGGCAACAGCAATTTAACTAAATACTGTACAAACGTTTTAACTCATACATGAACATTATGTAAAATCCAAGTTGAAAATAAACTGTGAAGATAAACAATTTCATCCATCCTACTCCTGAAAAATAAATTCATTTTTTTACAACCTCCTAGTTTTATTTTCTGTTTTAAAAAGCTAAAAAAGTAGGTTTAATGCTATTGTCTCATATGATGATGATTCAGCTTTTCCTATAGTCTCGCAGTTAGCAATCATGTGACCCCCAACAAGACAAATTCAGCAATCATGAGGCCCTATCAAGACAAATTCAGCAAAAATGAGGCCCCCAACATGACAAATTCAGCAATCGTGAGGCCCCC
The DNA here is from genome assembly GCF_040937935.1 of Hyperolius riggenbachi. Lineage (NCBI taxonomy): Eukaryota > Metazoa > Chordata > Amphibia > Anura > Hyperoliidae > Hyperolius > Hyperolius riggenbachi. The sequence continues at coordinate 361,436,983 of NC_090648.1, read as the reverse complement.
AACATGACAAATTCAGCAATCGTGAGGCCCCCAACAAGACAAATTCAGCAATCGTGAGGCCCCCAACAAGACAAATTCAGCAATCGTGAGGCCCCCAACAAATCATGAGGCCCCCAACAAGACAAATTCAGCAATCATGAGGCCCCCAACAAGACAAATTCAGCAGTCATGAGACACATAAATAGACAGCATTTCACATAAATAGGCAGAATGCCCCCTTAATATGGTAGACACCTCTCACCTGGCTTCTGAATTCTCCTGTACTGGCTGCTGTGCCTGGCAATACTGTTTTTGGCTGGATTGGGGATGATGTGTGGGCTGAAAGGCCTGGCAGTGATGCTGTGGCCTGGCTGGCGGTGATGCTGTGGCCGATGCTGTGGCTGGGTTGGCGGTGATGCTGTGGCTGGGTTGGCTGGCGGTGATGCTGGGCTGTGCTTGGCTGGTTGAAGTAAATGCTGGCCTGACTGGTGGTGATGCTGTGGCCTTTTTGACAGTGATTCTGGGCTGGTTGGTTGGTGGTGATGCTGGGCTGGCTGGCCTGGATAGTTTAGGTAGTGACAGGTGCCCCCTAGTTAAGGTAGCGCCAGGAGTCCCCAAGTTTAGGTAGTGACAGGAGCCCCCCAGGTCAGGCAGTGACAGGAGCCCCCCAGTTCAGGCAGTGACAGGAGCCCCCCAGTTCAGGCAGTGACAGGAGCTCCCCAGTTCAGGCAGTGACAGGAGCCCCCCAGTGTAAGTAGTGACAGGTGACCCCCAGTGTAAGTAGTGACAGGTGACCCCCAGTTCAAGTAGTGACAGGGACCCCAAGTGTATGTAGTGGCAGGAGCCCCCAGTTTAGGTAGTGAGTGACAGGGACCCCCAGTTAGGTAGTGATGGACCCCCAGGTTAGGTAGTAAGTGACAGGGACCCCCAGGTTAGGTAGTGAGTGACAGGGACCCCCAGGTTAGGAAGTGAGTGACAGGTGCCCCCCAGGTTAGGAAGTGACAGGAGCCCCCCAGGTTAGGTAATGAGTGACAGGGACCCCAGTTAGGTAGTGAGTGACAGGGACCCCCAGGTTAGGTTGTGAGCGACAGGGACCCCCAGTTAGGTAGTAAGTGACAGGGACCCCCAGGTTAGGTTGTGAGCGACAGGGACCGCCCAGGTTAGGTTGTGAGCGACAGGGACCCCCCAGGCTAGGTTGTGAGCAACAGGGACCCCCAGGTTAGGCTGTGAGCGACAGGGACCCCCAGGTTAGGTTGTGAGCGACAGGCGCCCCCCCAGGTTAGGTTGTGAGTGACAGGGACCCTCCAGGTTAGGTTGTGAGTGACAGGGACCCTCCAGGTTAGGTTGTGAGTGACAGGGACCCCCAGGTTAGGTTGTGAGTGACGGGGACCCCCAGGTTAGGTTGTGAGTGACAGGGACCCCCAGGTTAGGTTGTGAGTGACAGGGACCTCCAGGTTAGGTTGTGACAGGTGCCCCCCAGGTTAGGTTGTGAGTGACAGGGACTCCCAGGTTAGGTAGTGAGTGACAGGCGGCACCCCCCAGGTTAGGCCGCCCCTCCCCCCGGGCCCGCTCAGGGCCGTTTATGGGGGCTGGAGGGGTTGCAGCATGAGGGGAGAGCTTGGTGGCACGTCGGTGGGGAGGGGGGAAGGGCCCCCCTCCCTAACCTCGGGCTCTCCCCTCTGCGCTCCCCTCCAGCATTTAACAAAGATTGTATGCAGGCGGTGGGGCAGCGGCGGCAGATACATACCTTCCGTGCGCTCCACCGATGCGTCTCTCTCTAGCTTCTAACGCGACTTCCGGTATAAACAGGAAGTCGCGTCAGAGGCTAGAGAGAAACTCATCGGTGGAGCGCACGGAAGGTATGTATCTGCCGCCGCTGCCCCGCTGCCTCCACCTGCATGCAATCTTTGTGCAATGCTGGAGGGGAGCACAGAGGGGAGAGCCCGAGGTGAGGGGTCCCCCCTCCCCACCGACGTGCCACCAAGCTCTCCCCTCATGCTGCGACCTGTCCAGCACCTAGCGGGGCATCCTGCTGCGGGCCCCCTGCGACGTAGGGGCCCCATAGCAACGCTATGGTTGCTATAGCGATTGCTACGCCCCTGCAAATGATATCCGTAACACACTACAACTAAATCAAAGAATTAGTGCCCTCATGCCAAGTACTGGTGTCCTTTTTAAGTGTTTTTTTTTTTTTTTTTTTAATGAAGTATAGAGTTTTAAATATGGGGACTATATTATAGTCTTTGAAATTCTTTGATATGCATTTATATTGCATTTTTAAACACATTTTCCTGTATCCCTTAAACACACATCAAAATTGAAACATAGTAAATGTAGTATGTAGAGAATAAATTATACAAGTAATCCTACTTTCCATATTTTTACATGCTTCTGATCCTAACTCCCCATTTACTTCTGCCTTCCCATCAGGACCATTGCAGTTATACATAACCGCATGTTCTTACTGCTTTGAAAATGTGCAAATAAGGAGGGTCTCTGGGTCAGCTAGCAAGTAGTTTGAGATTTGGTGTGTCAAATAGATTGTGTTGTAGGTCTTAAAATGTACCCAAGGTGATTTTAAATATAAAAAATGGACACAGAGGTATGTCCCCCCCCCCCCCTGAAGAACATGGCTCTATATGTCCTCCTTGCTGCTCTTAGTCCCCCCTGCACCCACCACTGATCTCCTGACAAGCATCTTGTAAACTAATGGAGAATGGAGCGTCCCTTGCATGAGGGGGAACACCTGCGTAATGCCCCTTCCCCACTTATCCTAGTTTTCTCACTGGCTCTTCTCTGCCTGTTCCCCGCCCCTTGCATTCCTATCACCACTCTGTGCTCTCGGAAGCGAGCAGAAAGCTGCAGCATCATGACCCCTGGGGTCACAGAACTGAAAGTATGAAGAACTAGACATAGGAGTGGTGGGGAGTAGTGTTAATGGGTGCTACCTGATTTGGCTAAATCCCTCAGCAAATCGGGTCAGGTAGAATGCTTTTTTTTTCTTTACACACACATTTGAGACCGGCTCAGGTTCCCTTTAAACAAACCTATTGCGAATTACCTGAAGCCAGTGTACAGCAATCCCAACACGCAATGCCCACTCTCTCACCAACAGCACCACCATCAATGGGCAGTTTTCTCTACTGTCTTCCATTTGTAACTCCCCTTGTATAGCATTCCCACTTGGTCACGGCCTGTGTAGGCTTTGCCGAAGTCTATATACAAGTATAAAGGTTTTTTATTTTTATTTTCATAAGCTGAAGGTGTTCTTCTAAGTTTCTGTACTAATCCAAGCCCATGCATTAACTGCCCATTTATTGTAGTGGTTAAAATGTTTTGGGATATTATGTTTTAATTGGTATGCTCTAGCAGCACAATATTTATAAATCTAACAGCACTGTGCATTCATATTTAATGTCCATTACTAGGAAACATATTGTTTGCATTTAGTTTCTAGTGGTGTGATTTCATAATCCTTTTCATAGGGATAAATAAGCTTACCATTGCATGCTGGTTAAACACTATTAACCTCCATGCTCTTTTCTAATAAATAGCAAAGCAAACTCCTCAGCTGTTTGACTCCACAGTGATCTAAGCTGAAATTTGTTGTTCAGGATTAAAAGGCATTCAGGTGGAAAGAAAGCTTTGTGGACAGTAGACAACATGTACTCTAGGTAGGCAGGGGACTCCCTAGGCACACAAATCATCAAAAGTAGAGCAAAGCCGCTCAGTCTCACAAAGTACAAGCTATGCAGCAGACAAAAGGCTGTGCTGTCATATCTAGGGGAATTTCTTGGCTGTTACTGTGTGTTTCACAGTCTGCAGTTGAACCGTCCATCTGAAAGGCATTGCCAATGTCTCAGAGATGTTTATCCTCTGCTTCCCTACCCTCTAAAGAGGTGAATAGAGCACGTAAGGGATGCTATTTTCCCCATCTTGGAGGTTTGTTTTCAGTGACGCACAGTCTCCGAGGGGCTTTACCCCTTCAGCATCCGAGCAATTTTCACCTTTCAGCGCTCCTTACATTCATTCGCCTATAACTTTGTCATTGCTTATCGCAATGAAATGAACTATAGATTGTTTTTTTTCGCCACCAATTAGGCTTTCTTTAGGTGGGACATTATGCCAAGAATTATTTTATTCTAAATGTGTTTTAATGGGAAAATAGGAAAACATTTGGAAAAAAAATCTTTATTTTTCAGTTTTTGGCCATTATAGTTTTTAAATAATGCATGCTGCTGTAATTAAAATTCATGTAACTTCTTTGCCCATTTGTCCCGGTTATTACACCATTTAAATTTTGTCCCTATCACAATGTTTGGTGCCAATATTTTATTTGCAAATGAAGGTGCATTTTTTTTCAGTTTTGCGTCCATCCATAATTACAAGGCCACAATTTATAAAGTAACAGTGTTCTACCCTCTTGATATAAATATTTAAAGATTTCACTCTCTAAGGTAACCATTTGTTTTTTTTTATTGTAATTTTTAATTTTTTTATTACAAAAAAAAATTTGGTAACAATTGGGGAGTGTGGGAGTTAATGAGTTAATTTTATATTGGAAAATAATGTAGTTTATTTGTATGTGAAAAATGTTTTTGGGTGTAGTATTTCTTTTTGGCCACAAGATGGCCACAGTAATTTTTTGTAAACACGTCCTGCAAGCGTAGGAAGTACACTTGCAGGAAGTTCAGGGAGGCTGGGAAACTTATTTTTTTATCACAATGATCGCGCTGCTTCTCATAGAGGCAGCCAATCATTGCTGGGGGGCAGAGATCAACGAACGGGAATGGTTTTTCCCGTTCACTGATCTCCGGACGAGCGGGCGGCGGCGGGCATGATCGCGGGAGCGCGCGCACGTGCGAGCGGGAGAATGGACAGCGGCGGTAGTTTTTTTGAGGGGTGCGTATATCTACGCTCCGGGCGGTGAACTGAAGTCCAAAGGAGCGTAGATATACTGTACCCGGGCGGCGAAGTGGTTAAATGTCATTTTAGTGGGGAGCAAAAGACTACACCTGCCAATCTTGTCTTACTATGCCACAGTTGGCATTAAGGTCTCAACCACTAGAGGTTCCTGAAGGCAAACACACTGTGAGCAAAGTAAACATTTAGATTGGATGATGTGCCCATACATGATACATTCTTGATTGTATGTACAATCTGTTAAAAATAACGTATTGATTTCACGCTGGAAATCTAGTATTTTCCCGCTTCCAGATTGAAAGAAAGTGGAGAGACCTCAGAACTAGCTATTTCTGAATTGAAGAAATCCATAATTTACAACCTACCTAGCCAAATTTGCATTGTTTTATCTTTATAAATTGCTTGCAGTATGTCTTTTCTGAGGACAGAGTTCTAGCATGGAACAGAATAATTAGGTAATAAGGGCAAAAAACTGTACCGATTAAATGGATTTATTTATTTTTATATATTTAACTATGTACAAAAAATATACATTAAAACTGCCAAACAAATATATCTAGCAGTTGAACACAGGCTTGGTTGGATAGAAATACAGAGCAGAGAAAATGAAGAATTATCTGAAAAGTTAAAAATACTGTTTGGCTGAGTCTAATAAGTGGTAAAGTTTTTGTGCTGAGTAATGCTAAGTACTGCATTTTGGCCAGTGTCCTGTTGGCCTGTTAGTAGACATGGCCGGATTTCAGCAAAGGCATTAAAGGCCATGGCCTAGGGCGCCTGGGAGCATGGGGCGCATGCAGTTAAACCTCCAAGCAAGTAAATAATCACTAACCCGATCCGTGGCCGCCCTGCATCCTCTGTCTGCGCACCACGGTGTGCGGCTGTTCAGAGGGTTGGGTGATGGAGGGAGGACAGGCAGATGGCTATTAGTAGCTCCAGTAAAATGGCTGCCAGGCACCAGACCTATTGTCTGGACTACAATAAGATGTGGGGCGCATGTTTGCACAAGGCACACTGGTGTGTTTACACTTCATACTCCCGACTCCACCCCCTCGCATACAGTACTGAATAGCGGCGGGAAGATCAAAGAACCTCTTCCTCCTCTCCTATTGGAAATGTTGCCCGTCGTAGCTCTCTCCCTGCTTATTGCTGCTAACTACGCAATAAAAAGAAGATTGATGAGGACGTGGTGATCAGTATCTCTAGGGAGCTATGGGGACTGAGCTGAAAGAGGTTTTACACAGAAGTTTTACACTGAGCTGAATGGAGGTTTCACGCCTCAGTCAGAGATGACAAGACCTAAACGAGTAAGAAAACAAACAGCTGCAATATATACTGTCCGTATACAAGCTGACTTGGAAGCTGCTGCAGCTGTGTGCTTTATCTCACAACCTGCCTGATTTATTGCCTCCATGTAAATGTCTCACTTCCTCCTTCACTCTTTTCACTTTCCTTCACAGTCTCCCTCTTTTCCTATCCTATCTCGTACTTTATCTGTCTCTTCCCTTTCCTCTCAATCTATATCCTTTTCTTCTCTATTGCTCCACTCTCTCTCTCCTTTTCTCTCAATTTTGTGTTTTAGGGAGAAAGTACAATATGTAGCAAAGGATGAGAAACTTCCCTGATATCTCCTCTCTCTCTTTTGTCCCCCAACCCCTCCTCACTCTATCTCCTCTCATATGCTTTGTATCATCATTCGTTCCCCCTCTTGCTACTCTAATTTTCTTTCACTTTTCACCATAATTGCCCCCTCTCTTGCTCTTTTTCTAATCCTCCCTTCTCTTATTCACTCTCCCCTTCCCTCCCCTATATTGTCCTTCACCTCCATTTCTCCACTCTTTTGCTCCCCCCCATCTCTCCTCACAGTTTCCCCTCTCTCCCTCTCTAAAAGCGGTTAAAGCAAACCTCTGAGGTTTGCGATGGACACATTTAGATACCTCTGGAGGGGGAAGCCTCTGGATCCCAAAGAAGCTTCCCCTGTCCTTCGCCGCAAGCACAATCCATCGTTGTGACCCCCAAAGTGCAGCTGCACTGCATTTGCATAGCAGCACACACCTGCTCAGGCTCAGGTGGAAAAAAATGAGCTAAGTCTGTTTCGTTCTACAGTGCAGGCTCAGATGGCTCGCACATGCACACTAGCACAGACACATGTAATCTAGTGTTGACATCTAACACAGTACATATTCATGTCACTGGCTGTCCTCAGAGGAGCTCACAATCTAATCCCTACCATAGTCATAGTCTAATGTCCTACCATATTATTATTATGTATTTATATAGCACTGACATCTTCTGCAGCACATTACAGAGTACATAGTCATGTCACTGACTGTCCTCAGAGGAGCTCACAGTCTAATCCTACCATAGTCATAGTCGAATCTCCTACCATATTATGCATTTATATAGCACTGACATCTTCTGCAGAACATTACAGAGTACATAGTCATGTCACTGACTGTCCCCAGAGGAGCTCACACTCTAATCCCTACCATAGTCAATCTAATGTCCTACCATATTATTATGTATTTATATATCACTGACATCTTCTGCAGCACATTACAGAGTACATAGTCATGTCACTGACTGTCCTCAGAGGAGCTCACAGTCTAATCCTACCATAGTCATAGTCGAATCTCCTACCATATTATTATTATGCATTTATATAGCACTGACATCTTCTGCAGAACATTACAGAGTACATAGTCATATCACTGACTGTCCCCAGAGGAGCTCACAATCTAATCCCTACCATAGTCAATCTAATGTCCTACCATATTATTATGTATTTATATATCACTGACATCTTCTGCAGCACATTACAGAGTACATAGTCATGTCACTGACTGTCCTCAGAGGAGATCACAATCTAATCCCTGCTTTAGTCATAGTCTTATGTCCGACCATATTATTATTATATAGTTATATAGCACTGACATCTTCTGCAGCACTTTACAGAGTACATAGTCATGTTACTGACTGTCCTCAGAGGAGCTCACAATCTTATCCTACCATAGTCTAATGTCCTACCATATTATTATTATGTATTTATATAGCACTGACATCTTCTGTAGCACTTTGCAGAGTGCATAGTCATATCACTGACTGTCCTCAGAGGAGCTCACAATCTAATCCCACCATAGTCTAATGTCCTACCATATTATTATGTATTTATATAGCACTGACCTCCTCTGCAGCACTTTGCAGAGTACATAGTCATGTCACTGGCTGTCCTCAAACGAGCTTACAATTCACAAGTCACAGTGTAATGACTGGTACACAGCATGCAATTAACCTGATGGATGAGTCGAATCAATAATTTCCAAGTCCAATCTGCTCCCAATCGATAACTGGATGGATTTTGTGCAGTAATACTCTGAAAATTGATCTCATTATCAATCCTGAGCAGATTAGATGTGTCAGACAATATCTACTCGACCCATTGATCTAATGGGAAGTGGTGGTTTAATATTTTGTGTGTGTGTAAATTTTTTGTTTGGGGGGGGGGGGGGGGGGGTTGTTGACAGTTGGCCTAGGGCGGTAAAAAAGTATAAATCCGGCCCTGTTAGTAGATGGAATTCAACAAAGATGATAGACAAAGGACCCAGAAAGGAGTCCAGCCTTGCTGCAGTTGGGGCTGGGGCATTCTCCCATCCAGGGAGACAAAGCTGGCAGAATACCTGGTATGCCAATTCCTCAATGCTCATAAGTTATATCATTAAACTAATTGCATATTTGTTTTTTAGTAAGGCATTAAGAATTCACACGTATGAAACATGATTATAAAATTGTCAAGTATTACTGAGAATATTCTTCCTCAGGGTCTGGATTTCCTATCTGCCTTGGAGCTTCTGAAAAGATGGTTCGGCTAGTATGTACCTAGTGTGTAGAAAAGCATGAAATATGCAAATTATGGATTTCTGGTGTTGCTCTTGGTTTCCCTGTTCCTTGTAAAAGCAGCTGTGTAGAGAAGCACAGCATCAGAGTGTCTCCTTTTAACTGACAGGGGTGTGAATTTTTGTTCTCCAATAGGGCAGTTGCAGACACCAAGTTTGGATGAGAGCTACTTTTACAATTTCTGCCAAAGCTGAAGGATGCTTTCTGTCATCAGGGGTGCAGATAAGAGCTGTGGGCTAAACGCTAATTAACTTTGTGTTCGGCCTGTGCAGTTTAATCCTTTGCTGCTGTGGCTCTGTTTTGAGACTTTAAATTAGATGATGTATTCAATATGAAAAATAGCGAAGGCGTCAGACTCCACACCTTGAAGGTGGTTTGAAACAAAAAATACAAAAAAAAATCATATTTTCATTAACTTTTAGCTATGTATTGTCATTAATCTTACTCTGAAATGGAAACTGAAACTGATATGGTGGGTGCAACTTTCAGGACCCAGCTATGAAGTAAGCTTTCAGGGTGCTCCAAAGGGTGTTTTGTGAACATTTCCAATATTCCAATTTCTGCATACCTCCCAATATTTGGAGACAGGAAAGAGTGACAAGACTCATCCCTGCCATACCTTTAGCCACGCCCTAATTTTACATGTGACAAACACGCTATAAAGTTCTTTGCCATCTAGCAGTCACTCCTTCCACCCCTGTTTGTCTCTCTGGTGTCAAGTGGCCACCTCCCTACCCTGTACAGTTCCCTGGTGTCTAGTGGTTCCCCCCCACCCCATATAGCTTTCCTTGTGCCTAGTGTTTCCCCCTCCCTTTTATGGCTTTCCTGGTGGTATAGGGCTTACCCCAATATACCGTCCCTGGTGTCTATTAGTTCCCACACCTCAATAGTAGAGATGGCGCGAATAATTCATAGCGAACAACGCTTGTTCATGTTTTAATCTGTTAGCAAACATATGGCGTGTTCGATTTGCCCCCATACATTACAATGGACCCAAAAATTTACTAACATTTACAGAGAGGACTAACATTTATGTCCTGGAGGTGTCAACTAGCAAAAACAATGATTTGCTCACCTGACGTTCGCACTAAAGCTCTTTATGGTTGTTTGTGGTGCGTTAACCACTTGCCGACCGCCCACTGCACAGGGGCGGCCGGAAAGTGGATCCCGCAAGGACCGCCGCATGCACAGAGGCGGCGGTCCTTGTACGGGCATGGGCGGAGCGATCGCGTCATCCGTGACGCGATCCTCCGGCGGGGATCGATGGCCGGGGATTTAGCCTCCAGCTCGCCGGCCACTTAGCAGCGCCGGCGGGCGGAGGAATACAGAAATCCGCCGATCATTATGTATAATAGGCTTTGTAATGTATACAAAGCCTATTATACAGGCTGCCTCCTGCCCTGGTGGTCCCAGTGTCTGAGGGACCACCAGGGCAGGCTGCAGCCACCCTGTCTGCACCCAAGCACACTGATCCCCCCCCCCTGCCCCCTGATCGCCCACAGCACCCCTCAGACCCCCCCCCCCCTGCCCACCCCCCAGACCTCTGTTTGCACCCAATCACCCCCCTAATCACCCATCAATCACTCCCTGTCACTATCTGTCAACACTATTTTTTTTTTATTCCCTAAACTGCCCCCTGCTCCCTCCTGATCACCCCCCACCCCTCAGATTCTCCCCAGACCCCCCCCCCCCCCCCCGTGTACTGTATGCCTCTATCCCCCCTGTAATAACCCACTGATCACCTGTCAATCACCCATCAATCACCCCCTGTCACTGCCACCCATCAATCAGCCCCTAACCTGCCCCTTGCGGGCAATCTGATCACCCACCCACACCAATAGATCGCCCGCAGATCCGACCTCAGATCAACTCCCAAGTGCATTGTTTACATCTGTTCTTTACCCTAAACACCCACTAATTACCCATCTATCACCACCTATCACTGTTACCAATCAGATCAGACTCTAATCTGCCCCTTGTGGGCACCCAATCGCCCACCTACACGCTCAGATTGCCCTCAGACCCCCCCTTATCAATTCGCCAGTGCATTATTTACATCTGTTCTTCCCTGTAATAACCCATTGATCACCTGTCAATCACCCATCAATCACCCCCTGTCACTGCCACCCATCAATCACCCCCTGTCACTGCCACCCATTAATCAGCCCCTAACCTGCCCCTTGCGGGCAATCTGATCACCCACCCACACCAATAGATCGCCCGCAGATCCGACGTCAGATCACCTCCCAAGTGCATTGTTTACATCTGTTCTCTACCCTAAACACCGCTAATTACCCATCAATTACCCCCCGTCACTGCTACCCATCAGATTAGACCCCTATCTGCCCCTAGGGCACTCAATCACCCGCCCACACCCTCAGAACGCCCTCAGACCCCAGCCCTGATCACCTCGCCAGTGCATTGCTTGCATCTATTCCCCCCCTCTAATCACACCTTGAGACACCCATCAATCACCTCCTGTCACCCCCTAGCACACCTACCCATCAGATCAGGCCCTAATTTGCCCCGTGTGGGCTCCTGATCACTCGGCCAAACCCTCAGATCCCCCTCAGACCCCCTTCTGATCACCTCCCCAGTGCATTGATTGCATCTATTTTCCCCTCTAACCACCCCCTGAGACACCCATCAATCACCTCCTGTCACCTCCCTAGCACTCCTATCCATCAGATCAGGCCCAATACAACCTGTCATCTAAAAGGCCACCCTGCTTACGACCGGTTCCACAAAATTCGCCCCTCATAGACCACCTGTCATCAAAATTTGCAGATGCTTATACCCCTGAACAGTCATTTTGAGACATTTGGTTTCCAGACTACTCATGTTTTTGGGCCCGTAAGATGCCAGGGCGGTATAGGAACCCCACAAGTGACCCCATTTTAGAAAAAAGACACCGCAAGGTATTCTGTTAGGTGTATGATGAGTTCATAGAAGATTTTATTTTTTGTCAAAAGTTAGCGGAAATTGATTTTTATTGTTTTTTTTCACAACGTGTCATTTTTCACTAACTTGTGACAAAAAAATAAAATCTTCTATGAACTCGCCATACACCTAACGGAATACCTTGGGGTGTCTTCTTTCTAAAATGGGGTCACTTGTGGGGTTCCTATACTGCCCTGGCATTTTAGGGGCCCTAAACCGTGAGGAGTAGTCTACAAAACAAATGCCTCAAAATGACCTGTGAATAGGACGTTGGGCCCCTTATCGCACCTAGGCTGCAAAAAAGTGTCACACGTGGTATCGCCGTACTCAGGAGAAGTAGTATAATGTGTTTTGGGGTGTATTTTTACACATACCCATGCTGAGTGGGAGAAATCTCTCTGTAAATGGACAATTGTGTGTAAAAAAAAATCAAACAATTGTCATTTACAGAGATATTTCTCCCATCCAGCATGGGTATGTGTAAAAATACACCCCAAAACACATTATACTACTTCTCCTGAGTATGGCAGGTACCACATGTATGGCACTTTTTTACACCCTAAGTGCGCTAAGGGGCCCAAAGTCCAATGAGTACCTTTAGGATTTCACAGGTCATTGTGCGACATTTGGTTTCAAGACTACTCCTCACGGTTTAGGGCCCCTAAAATGCAAGGGCAGTATAGGAACCCCACAAATGACCCCATTCTAGAAAGAAGACACCCAAAGGTATTCCGTTAGGAGTATGGTGAGTTCATAGAAGATTTTATTTTTTGTCACAAGTTAGCGGAAAATGACACTTTGTGGGGAAAAAAACAATTAAAATCAATTTCCGCTAACTTGTTACAAAAAATAAAATCTTCTATGAACTCACCATACTCCTAACAAAATACCTTGGGGTGTCTTCTTTCTAAAATGGGGTCATTAGTGGGGTTCCTATACTGCCCTGGCATTTTCGGGGCCCTAAACTGTGAGGAGTAGTCTTGAAACAAAAATGACCTGTGAAATCCTAAAGGTACTCATTGGACTTTGGGCCCCTTAGTGCAGTTAGGGTGCAAAAAAGTGCCACACGTGGTATCGCCGTACTCAGGAGTAGTAGTATAATGTGTTTTGGGGTGTATTTTTACACATACCCGTGCTGAGTGGGAGAAATATCTCTGTAAATGGACAATTGTGTGTAAAAAAAAAAAAAAATCAAACAATTGTCATTTACAGAGATATTTCTCCCACCCAGCATGGGTATGTCTAAAAATGCACCCCAAAACACATTATACTACTTCTCCTGAGTACGGCAATACTACATGTGTGGCACTTTTTTGCAGCCTAACTGCGCTAAGGGGCCCAAAGTCCAATGAGAACCTTTAGGCTTTACAGGGGTGCTTATAATTAGGCACCCCCAAAATGCCAGGACAGTAAACACACCCCATAAATTACCCCATTTTGGAAAGTAGACACTTCAAGGTATTCAGAGAGGAGCATAGTGAGTCCGTGTCAGATTTCATTTTTTTTTGTCGCAAGTTAGCAGAAATGGAAACTTTTTTTTTTCTTTTTTGTCACAAAGTGTCATTGTCCACTAACTTGTGACAAAAAATAAAATCTTCTATGGACTCATTATGCCTCTCAGTGAATACTTTCGGATGTCTTCTTTCCAAAATGGGGTCATTTGGGGGATATTTATACTATCCTGGAATTCTAGCCCCTCATGAAACATGACAGGTGGTCAGAAAAGTCATAGATGCTTCAAAATGGGAAAATTCACTTTTTGCACCTTAGTTTGTAAACGCTATAACTTTTACCCAAACCAATCAATATAGGCTGAATGGGTTTTTTTTTTATTAAAAACCTGTTTGTCCACATTTTTCGTGCTGCATGTTTGCAGAAATTTTACTTTATTTGAAAAATGTCAGCACAGAAAGTTAAAAAAATCATTTTTTTGACAAAATTCATGTCTCTTTTGATGAATATATTAAAAAGTAAAAATCGCAGCAGCAATTAAATAGCACCAAAAGAAAGCTTTATTAGTGACAAGAAAAGGAGCCAAAATTAATTTAGGTGGTAGGTTGTATGAGCGAGCAATAAACCATAAAAGCTGCAGTGGTCTAAATGGAAAAAAAGGGTCTGGTCCTTAAGGGGGGTAAAGCCTACGGTCCTCAAGTGGTTAAACACAGCGTTTCGTCTGTCAGTGTGAACCGGGCCTAACCCTTAAGGTGCGTACACACATGCGACTATAGTCGTTTGTAACGATCGTTCCCCGATCTTTACCAACGACTATCGCTACAAAAAACGAACCACCGACTATTAAGGCAAACGACGAATAAGCCAAATCGTTACAAAAGAAAGTTCTGTCTCGGCGGATTTGAACCAACGACGATCGTTTGCAAAAGTAGTACATCGTTGGAAACGGTCGTTCGTACTAGGCTTGACATGCGCAATTCACTATTTCTCTGTGAAACTTCTCATTTTTATGCGCAGGCGCAATAGTTGCTTTACGTGATGTAACGTTCGTTCTAACGATCAGATCGTTACACACCTTTTAAAACTAACTTTACTTAGGTCGTTCTTTCATCAATTAAAAGTTCGTTCGTCGTTGTCAACGAACGATCGTTGTCGCATGTGTGTACGTAGCATAACACTACCTTATTGCAGTGTACACACGCTGGACGTTTTAAAGCACTTAATTCCACAAATTTAGAAAAGTACTGTAATTTCTGCCCTTTAAAGATTAAAATATGACTCTGCGTCAACTACGTAATTTTTGGTGGGACCTTTGCCGTGGATCCCCCTCAAGCAAGTCACGGTCCAGGTGTTAGGCCCCTTGAAACAACTTTTCCATAACTTTCGTGGCCAGAAATGGTCCCAATTGGTTTTAAAATTTGTCATTGAAGTCTATGGTGAATCTCACAGTTTGCCTGCTTGAGAACATTTGCGGATAAATTTGATGTTCACTACATCACTACTCAATACATCTTCCCTGGTGTCTAGTGGTTTGCCACCTCTGTAATAAAGCTTCTCTGATGGGCAGTGGCAGGAGTACATACGTCACTGGGAGTGAGAGAGGCACTGCTACTGCTGCTGCACCCATACCCTGCTGTATTTGCTGGGGGAGCACAGGAGGGGACAGAGCGAGTCAGGCAAAAAATAGCACTGGAAATTTGGGCTCAGATGGCACTGCTGTAAGCTGAAATCTGAATTATGGCTATATTAGCACTGTCAGTCAAAAGACAGCCCCCCAATTATGATAAAAACAGTGTAATTTGGCCATCAGCAATAGCTGAATGGTAAATAAAGCCGGAGGGACATTTGCAGGAGCAGGGTGAGCTGTTTTTCAGCTTTACGAAATTTCCTGACACCTTAAATACATGTTTGCACACAAGGGGGTGGGGGGCTGAATGGAGAAGTGCTGTGGGACTTTGGGTCATACCTACCAACCCTACCCTGGACAAATTGGGATGTTTGGAGGATGAAATCCACAAAGTTGGAAACAAATTATTAAACTGGAGATGAGCCATTCATTGTAGTCTTTGACAAAACTTTCATTTATGAACCACTGTATTATCAACCATGTGTCATTCTGTGATTTATTTCCCACCTTCACCGTGCTTGTATTTCAGCAGTGTGTATAAGTTGTGGCTGCTTGCTGTGTTTGCATGCTGCTATCCTGGGGTCTGAATATGTCTGGTATGAGCAGCTCTGACCTCAGTACAAGAAACAATTCACTGCTACTGTTGTACTCTGTGGAGGACAGGCAGTATTCATGCAATAATCTATGGGTGTTCTGGAATGTAACTTGCTTATTACCAGTGTAGTCTTATCTCGATCACTACAGAGCTGAGCTGTAACGTTGGGGAGTCATGAAGACAGATTTGAGAAACACTGCCATAGCCTATTATTAGAAGAAATACAGAGGGGAAGAGAAGCCAAGGACCTGGGATTATGTAAGCAGTGGGCGGGACACGGGACAATACCCTGATATTTGGGACAGTCCCGCAGAATCCAGGACAGTTGGAAGATATGATTTCTGTACAAGAAAAACATAACATTCTTCTCTCATTGCTATTGTGACATGGTTTAAATGCTAATATCCTATATACTAACTAGAGCAGAATACTGATTTCTTATCAATATTTTTATACTCCTTTTGATCTCAGAGAACAAAAATGTCTCCATGTAATACTGATGTAACGGGCTTTTTATCCCCTTATGTGTCAGAGTGGCAATGTTTGTCAGGTCTGTATACTGAAGATAAAGATTTAAGAATTATCTAAATGTTTCTTGCATCTGCAGACCACATGAGGGATTCGGTGTAGGGGAGAGGATCGTTCTCATCACCTTCATCTCAGCAGTTATTCTGATGACCATTCTGGGCAACCTTCTGGTTATGGTGGCAGTATGCCGAGACAGACAGCTAAGGTAAGTTATAAAACACCATAACCTTTATTACATTCTTAAAAGTAATTTTTTTAGTTCAGGGGTTAAGCTAAGTCTATTAAAAGCGATTGTTTGAACTGCAGGATGAATGATTTGTTTGTTTTTAGAAATGGTTATGGTAAGCCAGAAGTGAAAAGTACCTCATAGAGTGGGAGGTATCAGTACAGTACATCACAAAATGTATGCAACAAAAGTCTAATCATAAGCTGTATGATAAAGACATGAATTATACAGCTAAATTCTTATGAAGAGCTTTCTTTCTCCTTGATCTTTGACTTGTCTTCAGAATCACAATGAATGTTTGGATGATTCCATTTCCATAGAGGAAAATCAGTATACATACAAGACAATGAATTTATCCAGATAGATAACGGATTTTTCAGTTTTCTCATAAAATACAATGAAGACATTTTCACAGTCTATTTACGATTATTCAGATTAAAACTGTAGAAAACAAAAGTTTGCTTTCTTAAAACAGAAGGTATTTGCAAATATCTTGAATAATCGCAAATACCTTTCGTTTTTAAAGGGACTCCGAGCAGTGCAAAAACTATGGAAAGATGCATATCATTTTAAAGCTCTCTTTTTCCTCTTTCCAATGATATATAAACCGTTACCCTACGCCTTTTAGTTTTCGCTATTTTCGCAATTGATATTGCCACGGCTGCGATTTCGATCGCGAAAATAGAGAAAACTAAAAGGCGTAGGGCGGTAATTTAGGGGTCGTCAGAAAGAGGAGAAAGAGAGCTTTAAAATATCCATCTTTCCATAGTTGCATTGTATTACACAGGGCGACTTTTTCCTAAAGTCAGCAACTCCATTCTGCTGAATGGTGCTGCTGACTTTAGGAAAAAGTCGCCCTGTGTAATACAATGTAACTATGGAAAGATGGATATCATTTTAAAGCTCTCTTTCTGACGACACATAAATCGAGAGCTTTAAAATGATATGCATCTTTCCATAGTTTCTGCACTGCTCGGAGTCCCTTTAAGAAGGCAAACTGACATGTGGCATAATGAGATAGACATGGGTATGTACAGTGCCTAGCACACAAATAACTATGCTGTGTTCCTTTTTTCTTTCTCTGCCTGAAAGAGGTAAATATCAGGTATGTAAGTGGCTGACTCAGTCCTGACTCAGACAGGAAGTGACTACAGTGTGACCCTCATTGATAAGAATTTCCCCCTTTTTTATCTTTTTCTTGCTCTCAGAAGCCATTTTCTTCTAGGAAAGTGTTTTATAGTTGGAATTTCTTATCAGTGAAGGTCACACTGTAGTCACTTCCTGTCTGAGTCAGGACTGAGTCAGCCACTTACATACCTGATATTTACCTCTTTCAGGCAGAGAAAGAAAAAAAGGAACACCGCATAGTTATTTGTGTGCTAGGCACTGTACATACCCATGTCTATCTCATTATGCCACATGTCAGTTGTGGTATCCTTTAAGAAGGCAAACTTTAGTTTTCCATAGCATTTTAGTAAGAGGGCTTTTTGGTCCTTTGTTACCTCTTACATACTCCTAGGTGACCATAACTTGCTGGGTAGTCAGTAACTCTAGGTGCTTCAAGTCCTACCCCATAGAGCCACATTAATCCATGCCATGCACTGATGAGGATTGGATTATTGTGGCTCTGTACAGTTATCAAACTGACACATCATTGCATTCCAGCAGTTATGGAGGTGTGTGAGGCACAATGCCAGTGGCCTAACAGAAGAAACTAGGGTTTGACAGGTCCTGCCTAGCATCCCAAAAATGGTCTCCATCATAAGTCTTTCTCATCTACCACCACCTCTTCCAACTCCTGATGCTGGATGTGAGGTATGGAGGGGAATTTCATCTTCGTCCTCTTCCTCCTCCCCTCTCCCCTTTTAGATCGCCACTTTCCATCAAGCCACACAGGGTACCATCGAGCAAGTAGATGATCAGTATCCTGTTGTTACAGCCTGACCGCTCCCTACTCAAAGGGGGCCAGTACCTTGCACATTTTGTCTATCTTCCATCACTGGAAAAATATGACATCTGTGATGCTGAGCCCTGCCTCCTGCATGCATCACGCTGAGCAAATAATATCGGATGGCTAGCTTTTTCTGACAGAGATGGGCAAGCATGTGCAGGTGGAGTTCCACCTAGTTGCAGTGTCACAAAGAAGTCTCTGTGACAACAACTTCTGTTTGCTCTGAATTTTGCTAAGCACCGTGGCAGCAGTAGAGGATCAGCATGCAGTGCGACATGTTAACAGTGACAGTGAAGCATAATTTTAATTAACTGTATGCTTCACTGTATGTGACACAGCATGTGGATGACCTGCATCGTCACTTTCCCAATCTATTGTGTGGCATTGCTGCTTTTACTGGAAATACTGGAAACGCCCATTGTAAAACTCAGTAAGGCAGTATTTACTGTGCATACTAGGAACAGATATGCCAGTATCTTAATTTTAAATTACCATAAAATTATGAATGCCAGTTTGTGTGACGTTACTGACCGCTGCCTATTTTAAGATCATTAAAAAAATATTATAATATATAAAAAAAAATTGTAAGTAGCAGTGTAAACATTTTCCTACTTTTCATGTTAAATATCGGAGGCAAAAACTTTAATTTAACGTGTAGGGTTTAGCTATATTGGGACAAATCAATTGCAGAAGGGGTGCCTGCTTCAGTGCACAAACAGTGTTGCATATCAGACTACAGAGAATTTTTCTCTGAAAGCAAAACCAGTATGAAAAGCCAGACAATTTCAAATGTTTATAACAAGTTACATTTCCTCTGCTCTCTTAACACACGTCAGTCAGAGACACAGCAGCTGCTGAGAGCTTTCTCTCTCACACATAAAGTTATGCTAGGAATACACAATGAGATTTTTCATCAGATTTACTGTCCAATCGATTTTCTGATCTGATCTGAAAAATAAGAAGATGATAAGACCTGTTGGAAATTATCTATCGAACCATCTATCTGCCAAAAAATCTCATGGTGTATTCCCAGCATTACACGCCCGTGAAACGCGTTGCATTGTTTTTTGGAGTTCCAAATAAATTGTTGACTGTCTGAATCGCAGTCCTTGCCTGTGTCTGTTTGGAGGGGGTAAGACCACCGCTGCCTCCTCTGTTTAACCAGTTGGTTTTTTAAGTTCATTTAATTACCTTTTATTCTTTTGGCGCCTCTGTATCTTGTACACAGCATTACACACAGGGTTAACAAATGAAGTGTGAGGGGAATTTCCCCTACCCTCATGGTTCATTCTACTGCCAGTGTGAAGGCAGCTGTTGTAGAAATGGTTTAGTCTTATGCATAATTGCAAAGAATGTGCTTAGAAAGGCTAAAAAGTTCAGTAATAAACTAATATACTGGTGGTAAGGGTATATGCAGCAATATTTCTTTAACAGACTCTAGTTTTCTTCTTTGGTTATGTAGACAGATATGACAGAGGTGGCTACAGAGCAATTCATGCAATGAACAGTTTCTTATTACGACTATTTAGACCACCACTTACGCTTGTGTAAGATTTTCACAGTGTGCCATTTGAGAAGCTGAAGATCTGTGTTTTCCTTCTGTTTCCTGAACCACAAAGCACCTTCTCCTCCACAGAGAGCCAGCCACTAATTAGAGCTAAGAACTTCACTGTCATATTGCTGGAGAATCATTGCACGAAGACTTGACCCTGTCTTTAATTCCTCATAAGTAGAACATGAAAATTAGCCTTTTGCTGCTTTTTCCCACATAGCTAATTTTTCTGTTTGTCACCTGTCAGGATTCTTGGAACATACAGTATGAATCTGTGATCCCTAAACACTTAATAAAGCAAAGGCTACAGTGTTTATTTTTACCAATCTCCTGCAAGTAGAGAAACAAACTATAATATTTATCGGTACAAGAAAGCAGCCAAAGCTACTACCTTGTCTAGGCCCTCACTTCAACTAATCCATCTCTGATAGTGGTATATTTTTTTTCTATCAAGATACCTAGTTAGATTAGCGAAATCACATGAGACTTTAATGGCTTGTTTTTGCTCACCGCAAAACTACTGGTGTGGTTCACAAAGTGGCAGGGGTGAGGCAGAAGCGAGAGAGACCCCATCCATGGATACAGAGGTGAGGAGAGGTTTGGAGGGGCAGTAGAATCCAGTCCAGTAGCAGCCAGGAACAGTTGCACAGCTAAAATGTGGACTGCCTCATACAACTCCAACACAGCAAATGATATACATACAATAAACATCGCCTAGGATGTAACAACTAACTATACATAAGGAGAAGAAAAGCCATCCATAAGGAAATCTCAAAATTAAAGTATCACAAATGTGCCATTTCAAAAAATACAGCAATATATAAATCTTTATTAAACAGGGACGTGCCCATAAAAAAAAACAATTAAAAACAGTAAACAGCAAAACACAGCGGCTCAAATAAGTAATTATATTCGGTACATACACAATAAATCACCCGGAAACGTCCGGTAACAAATACAACTATGTCTGTATAAATCGCTGCAAAAAAACACAATGACCAATAGGCAATTGTAAGTGTATATGAAGTATATACAAGGAAGTATATATGTCTGCAGAGAGATAGAATGATCAACGCTTACCACAAAGCTACCGGGTGTGACCGATGGCTGTGTTGTCCCTCACATGTATTGCAATGTTCTGTTGCTTCTTCAGAGGATAACGAGTTAAAAAATGTTCCCTGTATAAATACAGAAATATCGCCGTCTTAACTTCTGGCAAGACGTGGCCACATCATGCTGACGCAATGGCGCCGCGCGTCATCACGTGACGCACTAGGCCAATTGCGTCCTGTCTAAAGGATAGATCAAATATAACCCAGGACGTCTGCAGCAATAGGAGATATATAGTAGAGATACAGCAAGAAAACTACAGAAATTGAATAGATAGAGGAAAATTGAAAAGCATATATAAATATAAATGTAGCAAAATGGTACTGTGGAGAAATTGGGCTGTAATAAATAGGGAACACCATCTAGTGGTCATACAATAAATTGCTTATAAAAGCCAAATACAAGGAAGATTATACTGTACAATATACAGTAAGTGGAGAACAGTCATATAGTAAATCACAAGTTCAAAATTGCAGCGTGCAATATATGCAATTATAAAGTGCAAAATTATATAAAGTGCACTGTGCCAATAATACAAGAATAAGAAAATATGTAAAAAGTACATATGTAAAATTGTAAATAAGATCCAAAAACAACGACAAAAACAGTAGTAAAATAAACGTACTCCATAGGTGATCCAGGTGTGTGTAAGCAGATCTTCTGATAATCTCTGTTCCAAGAAATATTATATGGATGATGTGAAACCTAAATACATGAAAAAAGAAAAAAGTAAAAATAAGACTATTAAAATAACACCGTGATCCAAGAGAATACAGACCCTAGTGAATAATAAAAAACAAAATCATTAGTGAAAAAAACAAGTGTGAACCATGAAACTAAGTAAAAATGTTGTATGCCAAAAGCATAAGAATATGCGCCCATACCAAAGTACTCAGAAAAAAGTGCATGATAATTGCCATTACTTACTACTGGCAATGGGAATGTGCGTACAGCCCACTTAAAAAAACCCTCCAAAAGGCAGTTTTGTACCAAGGCATGCAAGTACAGAAACAAGATTATCAGCCATATAATATTTATTGGAACAGAGAAGATTATCAGAAGATCTGCTTACACACACCTGGATCACCTATGGATCACATGCCTTTACTACTTTGTTTGTTGTTTTTGGTTTTTATTTACAATTTTACATATGTACTTTTTACATATTTTCTTATTCTTGTATTATTGCCTGTAGTTGAGAATTTGTAATTTTTCTGAATAACTGGCATCTAGTGGATGATTAAGCATAAAGAGGCAGGAGGAGAGGTGGAAAAGACAAGTATGAGAGTACAGAGGGGGGAGTCTGTGTTGATGGTCTTCAAATGAGGAGGTTGCAGGGTTTTCTGTTTAGCCAGTGCTGTTATCGGTGTGGAAAATGCAAGCTTTATCTCAGTGTGATCTATCATTTATATGAAGGAGATGTTTGGCTTAATGAACACTGCCCAGAAATGGAAGCAGAAATAATGCTGTGCTAGTGGTTGTGCACAGCACCTATCTTTATTACAAGGTAGTGTCATGTACCCTATTGGTAGATCACATTCATCAGGTCCATTTCTGCATAGGCTTTCTATGCAAATGTCTAGGGTGCCTTTTTCTCATGTTTGCTACTCCTTGCTTGTGAATCCATAGCTAAGCTAATTTCTGAGTACAATAACCAAGCTTACTGGAAGCTCCTCCTTTCCCTTGTTATTCCCTCTTCCAGTACCAGATCCTACTTGTTTACACCACAAGAATCAGAGGCATTTTCACTTAGTTTTGCTTTACAAAATAGATATTTGCCTTCTTAATACAGAAGGTAATTGTAATTATTCAGGTTTGAGTGAGCATTTGAGGTGTCCCACAGTGCATCACTGCTGAATATGCAAATTGTCCATTTGTTGTCCGTGTAAGCTAAACATACCTCCAGAACCGCTGGAATGCAATGATGCGTCAGCTTGTTAATTGTAGTTTAGTTTTACTTTACCTACAGCTGCCTCTTCTAGCCACTATATGCCATTTCGTCTATTGTTATAAACAGTAGACAGCTCCGCCATGTGTTTCAGTGGACTAGACGTCTACCATCTTTACTGTGGGAAGAGTGAGAGGCTGCAAGGTGCAGTAAACAAAACACTGTATCAACTGCATTTTTTTATGTTTTTTTTTTTTGGGGGGGGGGTGAGTAGTTGTTAGTGGCACCCAGCCATGTGACAACCCGGTTAATCTAGTGGTATCACTCCGTGACATGCCTGGTGGTACCCCTGACCTCATAAAGGTGGTCTAGTGGTACCCGGCGTCTGTGGGAAGGGTACCATCACATCAACACTCCCACCCACATCAACACTCCCACCCACTCCATGGGCCCCCTCCTTTGTCCCGCAGAGAAGTGCACAACGGTGCAGTTTGCGAGGGAATATCACTTGATCCTGATTTGCCCCATGCTACTCGGCAGCCGGCCACTCTCTGCTCACCTGATCTCTGCATGTCGCATGCAATTACCCATCATGCAGGAAACAGGAAGTGGAGTGAGTGGCCAGCTGCCGAGGCTCATGTATGCATCGTAATCTGCCCAAATTCAATCACAAACTGCACACTACTCTGCAGGGGACAGGGTGTCCACAGACTCACCAATGCTAATCGACACCGCCGACTTGATCACTTCTGCCTCAGAGTCCCACCACTACACCCCTCTTAGTACACCACTCAGTAGGTACCTAGTTCTTGATATATGCAGTACAGATAGCAAAGCTAAGAATTAAGAATTTGAATAGTGTCAACTATAAGTAATAGCCCTTTAAAGTGTCTCATAGTTTATCATAATGATTGAGTCTTTTTTTTTTTTTTTTTTTTTTTTACAGGAAAATTAAAACAAATTACTTCATTGTGTCGCTTGCTTTCGCTGACTTGCTGGTTTCTGTACTAGTAATGCCCTTTGGAGCCATAGAGTTAATAGAAGACAAGTGGAGTTATGGGGAGATGTTCTGCTTGGTACGCACCTCCCTTGATGTTCTTCTGACCACAGCTTCCATCCTTCACCTCTGCTGTATTTCACTAGACAGGTATGTTATACTTGCTTACAATCCATGTTCAGGCACAGATTTCAACATATTATTAATAGTTTTGTAATCCGTGTTCCAATTGCTTTTTTTATGTGACATGAGACAGACACAGACCATTTATATCGCACTTTTCTCCTGGCGGACTCAAAGCGCCATGAGAGGAAAAAAATGACTAGAGGCACTTGATTTGAGGATGTTAATTGCATGTTTCATGGCTGTGGCTTCTGCTGCTTCTCCTTAAATCATTCTACTGTATAGATTTAAATGGAATCTGTAATGAAAAAAAAATCCCCTGGCGGGTACTTAGCTTGGGAGGGGGAAGCCTCTGGATCCTAATGAGGCTTCCCCCGTCCTCTTCAGCCTCCTGGATTCCACGCAGAAAGCCTACAAACGCCATGTGTGGCAATATTTACCTTTTGGGCTCCAGTGCAAGTGCAGTAGAAGCTTTCCAGTGGAAATAGCCGAGCCCCAGCAGGTCTGCTCCACTGCGAAGGTGACTCGCACCTGCGCAGTAGAGCTGATCCGATTGGGCTAGGCTATTTCCACTGGAGCCCAAGTGGAGAGCTTCCACTGCGCCTGTGCTGGAGCCCTAAAGATAAATATTGCTGCACCTGCGCAGTACTTGTTGGGGGAATTTTCAAGGGAATTTTCAGGATTCTTCCTCCCAAGGTAAGTACTCCATAGGGGCCGTTTTTTTTTCTTCTTCTTTTTTTACAGGTGTACAGTACACCTTTAACAAAACACTACACTAACAAAAACACTGCACACTATAATCAAAGGAATACACCGTATCTCTCAAAGATTGCTGAGTATAGCAGTGGTGGTCTGTGAGGATTAAAAGCCCCTTGTAATGGATTGCGGAGATACCGCCGCGCGGTCTGACAGCGAAGCGGCTGGTTCCGCGTTCAGACCGGCGGTTTCTCCGCAGCAGCATGTGTCTGGTTTGTCTGAGCCTAGTAGTGCACACAGATGGAGAGCTACGCGCGCGCGCACACTAACAGGCAGGCCCTTTATGCCAATAGGAGAGGGATCAGCTGATCAGGACGATCAGCTGATCGCTGGGATCAGGTGATTGGCTGAATGGGACTGGGCGGCGCTGAGGAGCGCTCTGCTATATATACTTCTTGCCTGTCAGTTGCTGGTTGTCTGCCGTTGCGAATGCTTATGTGTTAGCACTCAGACCATAGTCAGATCCCTCAGTGTGTTAGAACCAGGTGTCCTGGGAATTCACACTTAGTCAGATTACTGTGTTATTACTGTGTTATACTTTAGACCAGTTCCAGGGTGTTGAGACCACGGACCTCACACTCTAGACTAGGCCTCTGCTTGATATCTGTTATGACCTATTGCTCTCTTGACCCTTCTCCTGCTCTCTGATTCGGTACCTTCTCATATCTGATTACCTGTTGCCAACCCTGCCTGTCCCTGGTTAACGAATCAGCCTTCTGTCTCTGTACCTTATCTGCTCGTGTGATGCCGACCAGGCCTGGCCGACCCTTCTACCTGTGACACCCTCCCGGTGGGGTGTCCAGTAGCTGCAGGGACTCCCTGTCCCTCAGAGGGACCTCTCTGCAATCCAGTCAGGGACTCTATCTCATAGGAGTCCTTTGACTGCAGTAGAGTCTGACTTCCAGCAGTTCAGGGAATCGCTGGCTCTCTGGTTATCTCCAACCCTAACTAGGAGATACTCGTTATACGGTCTAGGGTCACCTGCTCCTCAGAGGGTCCAGGCTCATATACTGTTGCACCAAACACTTACACTTTATCAGGTGTCCAGAGGGTAGTTATACTTGTATTATTGGTGATTCTGCAGATCATCAATAATCAGGTATATATCTGTATTCTTGGTGATACTGCAGATCACCAATAATTAGATTCTCTCTGTGTGCTGACACTGATCGTTACACCCCTGTGACTGCAGGGGAGCATGCACTTTCCTTTATCTCACTTTCTTCTCTCCGCCGCTCCCCCTAACTGTTACCTACTTTAGCGGGGTGGGGGCAGGGGGTGCTTGGACATAACTCGTATTGGGGGAGGAGAATGGCAGTCACATTTGTGGCAGTAGAGGAGAAGGGATCATCATTCTCAAACATTTTGTGGGTGTTGGCTGCACTTGATAGAGGGGGAATAAAGGGCGTTAAGATGTCCCCACTTTCACTAAAGGTCCCCGTAATTTATGGGCCAAGAAGTGGTCATTGTTGGTGCTCTAGATCTTATACTTAAAATGTTACTTAGATTAGTCAAAGCAGGAGCTTCTAAAACAATCTCTGCAAATCAGTCTTGCCAGATCTGTGAAAACATTTGTGTCTCCATTGAAAATATAAGAAAAATGAACATATTATTTTAATTGTATGTAAAGTACAAAGTAAGAGGTGGAAAAAGGGTTTGTAAGACAAATGTCTGCTGGTATATATGCCATATAATTTTGTCAGCTAAAACTTTATATCTGTAGTTATCCTTTTTTAAAGTAAACTCTTAACCTTTCCAGCTATGTGAAATTCTTCACAATGCTAATTTTAAAATTCTGTTCAGTCACTATGGTAACCTAGCTTTCTCCCTTGTATGTGTTAAAAAATACTGTGATGTCTTGAGTACAATATATATTTTCAAAACTCTCAATTGTTATCTCTAAAAATGAAGGGAATGAAATGTTTTGGACTGATTGTCAGTCAACAGTCAAGATAATTCTTGTTTATTTATATTTTTATGTAAAAATAAGTGGTTTTTCATGGGTTTATTGTGTACCAGACAAAATGCTTCATCCGGTTGGAATTTATATAATTCTGCAGCAAAGTTATTGAATAAATTCACGTTGGTGATATTTGCAATACTTCAAGTAAAAACATTTGGGGCAGACCTCATAATAGTCATAGGTAGTAACTGTTACAGATATGAAAAAGCTGCCCTTAGGCACATCCTTAGTGCAGTTAGTTGGCAGCTGGGCTACTTACTGCCCCTGATGCCAGCCGGGTGGGCAACAAATGCTTAGCCTAAAGTTAACCTGTACTCAAGATTGTGATTGGTATGTATTTTACGCACATTAGTCTTATCAAGGTTTTGTGAATATACCCATGATGCTTCCTTTGTGTCCCTGCTTTCTTATTCACCATAATGTTGGGGGGCTGGCTGGTTGGACCACACATCTTTCGGGCCCTGCTATTTTGGTTACCTACATGAACCACTATATATTATGCTGCCAGAGGGTAATGTCTATTAGTTCTGTCTGTCCTGCATCTGAAGTTTACTACTTTTTTTTTTCTTTCTTTTTTTTTAAACTGCTCCAGTGCCAGCAGTCTCTGGACCCATAACCTGTAAACCGCTACAAACAAGATATCTCACTTTAAGATAATGCAGTGATTTGGTCTTCAGCCGGCAGAACTTGTGCTGTAAATTTTTGGCTTGTTTTTATCTCTCTCTCCAAGCAGCAAACATAGAAAATGAAAGCAGAACTCATGTTTTATTATCTCACACTGCCCCCTAGTGACAAGTGGCCATAAATACATATTAAAGTAGTACTAATTCAAAACTAGGAAATCCAACTAGAAATAAAACAAAGTGCTAAAATAAATTGGCCTGGAGCACTTGCAAGCCTCAAAATAAATTGGCTGCTAATAGGTTAAGGATCAGAACACTCTGGTATGAGAAACGGGGCCTACCGACACGCCACATGGATTCGCTGCTACCACCAATTGCACCAATCTGCCGTCACTGAAGTTCACTTGCTTTGCCTCCGCTATGACAGCAGAGCTCTGTGAGCGGTCAGGAGCCAATTTCATTGGCTCCTGACCCAGTGATCGCTGTGAGCCAATGACATTGGCTCAAAGTAATCACTGGGTAAGATGCCAATGAAATCCGCTCCTGACCGCTCACAGAGCTCTGCTGTCATACCACCAGCATGGCAAGTGGGCTGTAGCAGCAAGAGAGTGTTGGGAGTGTGCAACTGTAATCTGCGTCCTGCAGGGATAACAGCTCCCAAACAGGGCATAGATATTCATTAGCCTTGTCCGGAGGCGGTTAAAGACACATGGATATCTCTATTTGTTTTAAGAGGTTTAATTTAGGCACATCTGTGGTTATCAGCTAGCAATGCTCATTTCTTTTGGGTGTTAACTTAGTCGGTTACATGGGTACAGATCTATTCTTTTGTTCTCACCGTGGTTGCGTACAATGTGTAAGATTCAAGTCTAGTTAGAATTTTCATTTTATTATTTCATTTCAAGGGCATTTATGATAAGCCTAGATCTTAAATACACGTATTGGCATGTCCTGATGGACAGAGAATACCAAAGTGTTCTAAGGTTTGTGTTTCAGACTGATACACAAACTGGAGGGGATGCAGAAATAAAAGATGGTGAATTGTATGATTCAGAAAGTATCAATTTCAGCTGTTTCTATTCAATTTCTGGATTACAGCCTGAATTCGGTACAAGAGGAACTATCTACCAGAAATAACAAATTGAGAAGACCAAGAGAGCAGTAAATTTGGCTCAGGACCCTTTACTATTTCTTATGAGAGACATAGAGGCTTTCCTGTCCCTTGAGCTCAGCAACACCAGTGGTACGGGTTCTGAAACATGCAAGATAATAATTCCTTTTAATGATTCCTTTTTTTGTAAAGCGCTTTTCTACTGTCAGACTCAAAGCGCTTGCGAGGCAGGCACAAGAGCGCACTCAGTAGGCAGTAGCAGTGTTAGGGAATCTTGCCCAATGAACTCCTTACTGTATAGCCAGGATCTCCCCTGAGTTGGTAGTCGGAGTTTTTCATTGGAATATCAACCACTACACAATAAACTACAAATTAAAAGCCCTGTTGACATTAAAACTCAACATGAATTGGTCAAACTAAAAGAAAAAAAACGCATGTTCCCTACTGAAAAACAGAGCGGGAATCATTTATCAGCCTGCCAACCATGATCCGTGCTGGCAGGCTGAATTAAAGAAAAAAAAAGGCTATTTACATTTGTGCTAGATTGCAGCGCTGTACAAGGGACTCCCTTGTCACTTAAATGTCCCCAGGATTATCTCACAATCTAATCTCTCTCATAGAATAATGCTGATGAAAGGGCACTGTAGTGTAAGGATTGCAGTCAGGGCCAATTTAGGGAGGGAGGAAGATTAAAAAAAAATACAATATTTTATTAAAAAACAACAACTTTTTAAATGAATAATAAAATCGCAGCAGAAATCAGAGTTCACTGAAAAAATGCTGTATTAGTGGCAGGAAAAGGAGGTAAAATTAATTTGGGTGTTAAGTTGAATGTTATTAATATGAAGACAGCGCTCCTCTTCTTTAGAATCAAACCTGCAAAATTAGACAAATCTCGACATAGTGCATTACTGCCAGACTTATAAGGATGAATGCCACCACAGTGAAAAAACAGTGCTCCACTCGTGCATCATACACAGTGCGATTGTCCACACGACCCCTTTAAGATAAAAGGCTCACCAGATGCAATCCACCTCAGTTTTCAGGTGGGCCTCTCATGTAAATCAACCAGCCAAAGATCTAGCTGCTTTAAGTTTCCAACAACTTTTAATCTGGAGTATCACTTTTAAAAAATCACAATAAAAACACAAACATAGTGTAAAACCGTCATAAGCTGCCAATGCCATGCAGTTTGGTTGCATTCACATAACAAAAATGGATCAGGCGCATATCAGACTTGCTCATAGCCTTGCGGTGTCACCTCCATTCGCGGTATCGGCGTCCCCTCTCCGCTGCGGCGCTTCCGCTTATCCCCAATGCTTAGCCGGCTTACGTACTGCAGTTCACTCCCAGTGACGTCAGGTGCTCCAGACTCCGCCTTGCGCGTTTCGTCCGTCAAGGACTCATCAGAAGCTGACGTCACTGGAGCGTCCGACGTCCTTTATACTCTCATCCGCATGCGTGGGCTGCAATGCGGCCAATTGGTCGCTTGGAACCCATGTGACCGCATCATGTGGCCACATATTTTCCAGCTGGAACGCAACGCTCTTCCTGTTGCATGCTGATTCGCTTCCTATTGGGTCATTGATCTTTAGCCTGCCGTATTGCTCTATCTAGCGCCATCTACTGGTTAACTTTATTAGTGCACCATTTCATATAATTGCATTCTTATAGTTATAATTACAGCTCACTACTTCTTTATAAAATATAAAATATAACATGTAAAATATGAAACCTCAAACATATATTATATAATACATAAGCTAGACTCAATTCATTCAATGCTACATCTTACTTCTCTCTACTTTCTATCTGGCTGGCTACTAATCTCTATGCCCTCAAAGTATTATCTCCACAATTCCTCAGTGATCCTATATAAGTTTTCACCTAAATACCTTAATATATTTAAGGTTCATTAACAACTTGGCCTAATTATTACATATTTAACATATGTGTCCCTAAAGCCCTCATTTACATGTGTGCCATAAGTCTGGCCACCAATGGGGGTAGAATTCTGCGGCCCCCGAGATTAGGGATTATCGTGTCCCCTAAGGGCCTTATTTGCCCTTATGTGTCCCCTTTGGTGCTAACCCCCCAATCTTGTCCCCATGTTGCATGTGCAAAAAGAGCCACAAGATTCTCGACACCTAATTAACATAAGTTGTTCTCTATTACCTATCTACTTATCCTGGCCATACCATATACAACTCAAATCCTACACCCTCATAAATCATTCGTAATGAAACAATTAAGATCAAACTCCACATTCATGCCTCTAGGTGACATGGTCTTCAAATTATAGATCCACCTCCCTTCTGATTGGGAGATATCCCTAACTAGACCAGATCCTCTCCACCTTTTAACATGGGTCTCTATGCCCATGAATTTCATCCCCGAAGGATCACTGTTGTGAAATAATCGGAAGTGATTTGACACGCTGTGTGTGGCCAACCCTTTTCTAATGTTTGCTATATGTTCCCCAATCCTCTTATGTAATTTCCTTGTTGTTCGGCCTATATATTCCATATTACAGGGGCACTTTAATAGGTAGATTACCCCTTTTGAATTACATGTAATACACTGCCTCAGTGTTATTAACTGCCCTGTATTATTTGATATGAATGATATTCCCTTTTGGGGCAATGCTTCCCTGCACCCTCTGCATTTTCGGCATGGAAAAAATCCTTTTTGTCCCAGTATATCTCCAGTTTTCATCTGGGGCGGATTCACAAAACTCGGCACCAATTTAGATTTCAAATTGGGGGCTTTTTTATATACAAATCCTGGAGTGTTAGGCACCACCCTCTTCAAGACACCATCCAGCCTCAAAATATTCCAATGCTATTTAATAATATACTCTATGTCTCTATGTTGGTCATTATAGTTAAACAATATATCGAATTCCCTATTTTTTTCCGATTGTATGTTCTTTACTTTATTCCGCACAAGCTCTCCTCTGTCCATAGCTGCCACTTTCTCCACCTGTATTTTTAAAGCGTCTTCCTTATACCCTTTTTCCATAAATCTTTGTACAAGAGTGTTGCTCTGTGTTCTAAAGGTCTCAACCTCTGTACAATTCCGCCTTATCCGCATCAGTTGTCCCTTGGGTATATTTTCAAGCCATCTCTTGTGGTGGCAGCTCTCTATTGGGATATATCCATTTTTGTCCGTAGGTTTGAAAAACGTCTCTGTACTTAGTATATTTTCCTTTATCTTTATGACCAGGTCTAAGAATTCCACCTGATCCTGAGATTTATTGAATGAGATTTTTATGGGGCTCCAATGGTTATTAGCATTAATGCAAAATGCATCCAACAACTCCTCTGGACCTCTCCATATGAAAAATAGATTGTCAATAAATCTATTCCAGGAAACTATATATTCTGCCCCCTCCATCAACAACAGCTCCTGTTCCCATTTGGCCATATAAATATTTGCCACCGAGGGTGCGAACTTAGCCCCCATGGCACATCCTGTTTGTTGGACATAAAATTCATTTTCGTACCAAAAATAATTATGTTCTAACGCATATTTTAATAATTCCATTATAAATTCTATTTGTTTTATTTTTAGATGTTCCAGTTGTTTCAGTGCTTCTTCCACTGCCTGCATCCCCTCCTGGTGTGGGATCACTGTATATAGGGATGTAACATCCCCAGTAATCAAGATGTCCCCTTCTATTTCTATCTGGTTAATTTTTTGAAGCAAATGTTTGGTGTCCTTCAGCAAGTGTGGTAATTGCCCCACAATATTCTGAAGGAATATGTCAATATACTCTCCCACTCTCTGCGTAAGTGAACCCACCCCACTTACAATGGGTCTCCCTGGGGGATTTTTTTCATTTTTATGGATTTTAGGATTACAATATATCACTGGTATCCGTGGGTTAGTGGGAAGTAAATATCGGAATTCATTTGTAGAAATAATGGTTTCCTTTTCTCCTTGTATTAACAAATTCTTCAATTTTGTCTTATATTCATGAGTAGGGTCCTTTTTTAATTTTTTGTAGGTTTGTTGATCTCCAAGTAACCTACACATCTCATTCTTATATTGCACTGAATTCATTATAACCAGACCCCCCCCCCCCCCCCCCCTTATCTGCTGGTTTCAGCACCAGATCTTTATTTTCAACTAATTCGAGAATATTTTGATTTATCTGTTTCAAATTTTTTTGTTTCTTAATTTCCAGTTGTTCCAAATCTTGGAGTACCGCCCTTTTGAATGTGTCTATTGTGCTCTCTTTAGAAGTATCTTGTGGGTTGAACAGAGATCTATTTTTTAATTTTGTGTGTACATATTCCTGGGGAATCAGGTTGGCTCGATTTGTAGGGCCTTCATGGCTCAGGAAGTATTTTTTCTGGGTTAACCTCCTAACATATTTATTAATGTCTACATACACCCCAAACTTATTCAGCTTATTTGGGGGTGCATATTTAAGTCCTTTATCCAAAAGTTTCAACTGTGGTTTTGTTAATTGAACACCACTGATGTTAAATATCCCCCCAGTCTTCACTTCCTTCTTCTTTTGCTGCTCTCTCCTTAACCCGATTCCTCTCCTGTTCTTTTTTCGCCCCCCTGCCAGCCTTCTTGCTGATGTGTATATGGGTTTCCCCACCTGGTCCTTTGATTCACCCCTAAAAAAACGTTCCTCATACCCATTTAGTTGTTCATATCTGTTTGATATGGGGATGCCATCATAATTTTGTTCATATTGTCTATTTCCCTGGTGGGGGGCACCTTCCCCTCTCCTCTGTCTTAAATTGTAAAACTTTTCCCCAAATCTTACTCGATTATGAGGGTATTTGGGTGGAATCAGTTTTTTGGGGCTTCTGTGTAGTCTGGGCTGACTAATGGGTGATGGGTCTCCCCACATCTCCTGTGGGGTTTCCCCTTCATATTCTTCCCATTCACTTTCATACTCTTCTTCCTGGGGGTGATCTCTTCCTCCCTCTGGGTTTGCTAGTCTCCCCTGATTATCCTGAGCATCTATTTTATGAATATTAGAAGTATCACTAATTACCATATCTTCTAAGGGGGTAGCCACTTTATGCTCATTTTGAGTGTTGGTGTTATTCCCATTCTGCCATTTATAGGCCTTCTTTTGTTTATATTCTCCTTAATCCTTGAGGAATCTCCTCTGTCTAATTTCTATAATTTCTTGTTCATGCCTAGTTAATTTACCTGTAAGGTCCTCCATAAGTTTCTTATAGGTTTCTCTCTCTTTAAATGGTTCCATAGCTACTTTTAGTTGATCAGTTTATCCTTCTAATCTTTTCAGTCTAGTTTGCTTCCTTCTAGCAAGGATCTTAAGTAGGTTCACCCCACTTTGATTCAGAAATTCCCCCATTTTCTTATCATTAGCTTCATTGTTTTCTCCATCGTTAATTAAGAGATCCCATCTATATCTTTTGGGGACTATATCTTCCTCTATATAACGATTTAGACTGGCATGCTCCCACCATGCCACCTGCTCTTTCAACATGAGGTTATGTAGGCTCTTAAAATTCCCTTCTAATGTCTCTATCCTAGCTTTTTATTGGTTCTTTGGAAAAAATTCCAGCTATATTTATAGCCGACCTATTTCTTAACTCAAAGGCATCCATGTTTAATTTTATATTCTTTCTACACTCCTTCACCCCTATCAAACACTTGGACACCCCACAATAATAGTATCACCCTCAATGGCAACACAATCAGATCACAGTTGTTCAGGCCGGGGGCTGCATTCAGAAAAAGAATAGTGGAAATTATTCTGTCAAGGAATTTATATTAGTGCAGAATGCGCTCACCAGCACCATACCAAGTCCAACATAAATAATATATATAATGTATAATGTCACAATTCCGAATTTATAGTGTTCGCGATCAGTAATCGACACCAAGGGCCTGATTCACAAAGCGGTGCAAACACTTTGCACGCCTGTGAAAAGCCCTTTATCACGCCTAAACTTACTTTAGGCGTGATCTGAAGGAATTCGCGCGAACTCCCGCGCGCAAAGTTTTGCGCGCGTAGCGTGGTGCGCTACGCGCGCAGCACACCGTGCTTCGCGCGAAGTGCCCATTAAGCCCTATGGGACTTTGCGCGCGCGCGTACGCGCACAAGACTTTGCGCGCAGGAGCTTCGCGCGAGTTAGAGCACAAAGCGGTGATAACTTTGCTAGTGCAAAGGTTATCACGCCTAAAGTCTTTTAGGCGTGATAAGTGAGTTATCACCGCTTTGTGAATCAGGCCCCAAGTTTTTGTTATATGAAGACAGCGCTCCTCTTCTTTAGAATCAAACCTGCAAAATTAGACAAATCTCGACATAGTGCATTACTGCCAGACTTATAAGGATGAATGCCACCACAGTGAAAAAACAGTGCTCCACTCGTGCATCATACACAGTGCGATTGTCCACACGACCCCTTTAAGATAAAAAGCTCACCAGATGCAATCCACCTCAGTTTTCAGGTGGGTCTCTCATGTAAATCAACCAGCCAAAGATCTAGTTGCTTTAAGTTTCCAACAACTTTTAATCCGGAGTATCACTTTTAAAAAATCACAATAAAAACACAAACATAGTGTAAAACCGTCATAAGCTGCCAATGCCCTGCAGTTTGGTTGCACTCACATAACAAAGATGGATCAGGCGCATATCAGGCTTGCTCATAGCCTTGCGGTGTCACCTCCATTCGCGGTATCGGCGTCCCGTCTCCGCTGTGGCGCTTCCGCTTATCCCCAATGCTTAGCCGGCTTACGTACTGCAGTTCACTCCCAGTGACGTCAGGTGCTCCAGACTCCGCCTTACGCGTTTCGTCCGTCAAGGACTCATCAGAAGCTGACGTCACTGGAGCGTCCGACGTCCTTTATACTCTCATCCGCATGCGTGGGCTGCAATGCGGCCAATTGGTCGCTTGGAACCCATGTGACTGCATCATGTGGCCACATATTTTCCAGCTGGAACGCAACGCTCTTCCTGTTGCGTGCTGATTCGCTTCCTATTGGGTCATTGATCTTTAGCCTGCCGTATTGCTCTATCTAGCGCCATCTACTGGTTAACTTTATTAGTGCACCATTTCATATAATTGCATTCTTATAGTTATAATTACAGCTCTAATATAAATGGTAAGTTGAATGGCTGAGCAATAAATCATTAGAGTGGCAAAGTGCTAAATTGTAAAAAAAAAATCTCCTGGTCAATAGGGGGGTATAAACTGGTGGTCCTCAAGCGGGTTAAACACAAAGGCATTCAGAACACATCATAAGCTACTCAGATGAGGTAATTAACAGTCAAAATTAAAGTAATGTCTGGAGCAGCCTAAAGGTGGGTACACACATCAGATAAAAGTCTTTGGAAAATGAAAGATCACAGACCAATTTTACCCCCTTTCACGTAGTATGAGAGCATACTTTACACAGTCTATTCTATTGAGCTGAACTCCCCATCAGATAAAAATCTTTACAAGATGCTGTACACGAAGATGCTGTACACATGCAACAGATCAGTATCTGCAAAATATCAGTTCCTGCAAAAAGACCAGTTCCTGCAAAATGCATTCATAGTCTATGATATCTGCAGATCTCACACACCTTGTTTAACAGACATTAATTTGCAGATCAGACAATCATCTGCAGATCCAAAGTTCCATCCTGGTGGATCTGATATGCAGATGAATGTCCGTTAAACAAGGTGTGTATGAGGATCTGCATCATACCATATCATAGACTATGAATGCATTTTGCAAGAACGGATATTTTGCAGGAACTGATCTTTTGCAGATACTGATCTTTTGCATGTGTACAGCATCTTCGTGTACAGCATCTTGCAAAGATTTTTATATGATGGGGAGTTCAGCTCTCATACTACATGGAAGGGGGTAAAATTGGTCTGTGATCCTTCATTTTCCAAAGACTTATATCTGATGTGTGTACCTATCTTTAGAGTTAGAGTGAAATCTTGAAGGTAGGAATCATTTTTACTAGTTTAGCTTCAACCTTCAACAGTACATTGAGGCATCACTGACTGCCTAGAACAACAAAGGTTCTCGGGTAGTCAGTGGTGGCTCAATGTACTGTAGGTGGGAGCTGCAGTACTACAAAATTAGATGGGTCTTCAACTTCTCACTCTAAATTTGATTATTCTAGCACCCTATCTGAGAAGCTTTTACAGTGCTCTGATTACTTTTGTATTTAACATACAATATACAGTATACCAGTTTCTTCTTTTTATTTCACCTATATAAGTTGAGTTTTGCTGCCAAAACCGCTTTTATTCTTTAGATTATTGTGTCGTAAACGGGACAAATCAAGAGTCCCTGGTGGTGAATGCTCTTGTTCCTCAAAAGTGACTGTTAGAAAACAAGTTAAAGGGGAACTGAAGAGAGAGGTATATGGAGGCTGTCATGTTTATTTCCTTTTAATCAATACCAGTTGCCTGGCAGCCCTGCTGGTCTATTTCTCTGCAGTAGTATCTGATTAAAACCAGAAACAAGCATGCAGCTAGTCTTGTCAGATCAGACTTATAAGTCTGAACCACTGAAACACCTGATCTGCTGCATGCTTGTTCAGGGGCTATGGCTAATCGTATTAGAGGCAGAGGATCAGCGGGGCTGCCAGGCAACTGGTATTGTCTAAAAGGAAATAAACATGACAGCCTCCATATACCTCTCTCTTCAGTTCCCCTTTAGATCAAGGGAAGCTGTGGAAATTTTAGGTATATCCCAATCACCAATGCAAATCTGATTATTGGGGGGGGGGGGGTATTGGGGGTGCACCCCCGATTGGGAGATTGATATCTGATCTGCAGACTTCCAGATTGAAAACATTAGGTAGACCATCTATTATAGTTTTAAAATAAGCAATGCTACTGTTGATAAAGCCCACGCATTTTATTTGAACATTTGTCTTGGTTATCGCAACATTTAAATTGTCCCTTGTAAAATGTATGGAGACAATATAATAATTGTAAATAATGGTGTGTTTTCTGTTCTGTGTTCTCTTTCTCATTGTACCTTATCAATAATTATAAGCCCTTATTTGCAGAAAAAGCAGTAATATACCTTCATGACATACATATTAAAAAATCTTAGTCCACAAGGTACCGCATTACGAAATGATTTATATTCCCTCACTTTGGAGTGTTTCATTTTGGTATGAAGTTAAAAAAGATGTTGCTTTTGATTGTTTATCACAAAAAAAATCAGAAGACATAGGCCTCTACTACTTATCACGGTTATGATACCATATGTCTTTGTTGATAGCTGGGCATTTAGCAGGCCATTAACTCCAAATAGTGCATGTGGCTTTCTACAGACCATTTTTTTGTATAAAGTATTTTAGAGCCATTCTTTATTTACATATACCGGAAAAAAGCCACAAATGATGCCATTATGTAAAGCTAACACCAGGGCTATTCAAAAGTGGTGTAAGCTGTGGACTGGTGTAGTATTGCTGAATTTTTTGCCAGTTTGATCATAAACATGACATTTCTTTTTCATGATGGATTGAGCTAGTCCTTATCCATTTTTTACGTGACAGATGTCCAAGCTATAAGGCACATTCAAGTTTATTATATAGCTCATTATGATAAAAAATAGTTGACATATGACATTCGATAAAAAAAACTTGATGCAATCCATTATTGTCAAAGTGTGCCTATTGATTTTTTGCTGGTCATTTTCTTGCACTAATTGTTAGAGCGCCATTCTTTGTGTGAAACTTTCCCAAGTTTGATATAGTGCCACAAGTTTAATACGTGGCTAAATTAATGTTCAAATTAATTTGAAAAAAATCCTATCTGGTATGCAAAATATTTTGTAAAATCGTATTCTTTTGTCCATTGAATTCCACAGTAGCTGACAGTATTTAAAGCCCCATTTTAAGGGGGGGGGGGGGGGAGGTAGCATTCCTCCCAAGGTGCTTGCATGTGACCTGGGCAAGCCGTTGGATTGTTCCAGCATTGCTTCACTAGGCCAGTTTTTTTATCAGAACTGCTGCATATTCTGCCCTCTTAAATGGTGAGCTGTCCTGGAAGTATGTCAACAGTTGCAGAATCTGACGGACAAAAAGTTATATTGTATAGAAATCTGGCATTATTGTAAAACTGATCATTTCGCCAGTGCCCATTTAAATAACGTGATTATCTAAGCAGCAATCTTGTTTCTAATGCAATTTGGTCTCTAAATCACAGACTTTAAAAGGAAAAATGTAAAGAGGTGAGGAATACCAAAAGTTGACCTTAAACAGAGAATTAAAAATGCCTCAGGTTCTTCTCCTGCAATATTTGACAAACCACTGGGAATAGATGCCTTGCGGGAGTCTGACAGCCACAGTCATGATTCATAAAGGCAAATGCATTGTGGGACTTGTAGTTCCATAACAGCTGGAGAGCCAAGTTTGCAGATCACAGGACTAGGTTAGCCACATTGCTTGTTTCAGTTGTGTGATTGCGGGTACAAAACTAATACTTATAACTCCAGAATGGCTGAAGAGGATGTGGTATCCTCTCCTCCTATCAATGTTAGTAGAAGATACCTGTGATTATTCATATTGGGTAGGAATCAGCTATGCAAACATGATCTGATTGCCCGATGAGCAGGCACAACCAGAATGGATCAAGATGGCATATTAATGTACACCAGGGAAGGCCAGGAGGGATAAGACAGATTGCAGGCCTCCTACAGGAAAACCACCCCCCCCCCCCCCCCCTCCTCCAAAAAAAAAGG
This sequence comes from Hyperolius riggenbachi, assembly GCF_040937935.1. Classification (NCBI taxonomy): domain Eukaryota; kingdom Metazoa; phylum Chordata; class Amphibia; order Anura; family Hyperoliidae; genus Hyperolius; species Hyperolius riggenbachi. The sequence continues at coordinate 361,398,045 of NC_090648.1, read as the reverse complement.
TTGCATGGCGCGAAAATTATTAGCTTGACTGCAGGGCTAAAAATATAAAAAATATCTCTAGTATTGATACAGAACTTGCTTTTCAAACCAGCCTAACACAAAGCAAAGATTTATTTCTGTACCTGCTTCCTTCAGATACTTAATTACTCTTCTGTCATCCTGCTGTGTAGATGTATGAATGCACATGGTGGTACTGCCACAAAATATCCATTGTGGAGGGTTATTACAATCCTTGTTGAAAAAAAAAAAGAACGTCTCATCCCAGCTTTGTAACAAAGACTTATGAATCGTTATAATTGAAATCTCCTCTATTGTGCAGGGCATGCCAAAGATGATATTTATCTCCGACAATTCAGCAGCCCTTTAGATCCAGCTGTCGGCAAAAAGGAAGCTCACATGTTACTGACCTCACTTTGTTTTTTCCTTCTGTGAGCTTTTATGCGCGTATTCTCTGATCTGTCCTTGTCTGTTCTCTAGACATAAAAAAGAAAAGAAACTTTATAATAGGCTAACCAGGCACTTCGCCGTGTAGAAGAAATGTGTTTGTCAAGTCCCTGCTGTAAAGTGGCAGCTTTAACTTTTTTATGAGTTTTATTTTAACATGTCTTCTAAAAGCAAAGTTATGACTTAAACTCTAATAGATGAATGTAGAAGGAAGTCACAGTCCCCAATATTTGGCGACCACACTGTGCATTGCTGAGAGATAAATGCAGCACATTGTAAGCAGTTCTGCAAAGCATACCGATATGGTATGGCAGCAACAGTAAACAAATAAACCTTGCTTCTTGTCTACTGCAGCCAGCCAGATGCTAGAACTTGTATTTTTTCCTAGTTAGGATGTGGCAAAAAAAATTGATCAGAATCTGATCAGAGCGGGATCAATTCCCTCTACAAACTAGATTTCAGCATGAAATATATTGAACATTGATCAAACCGCAGCGTTTCACTGTTAAATGTAGTGCATCATTATGGCCCGTCCATCTACCACAGCTCTTTTTCGGATCGGACCCCCCCTCGCCTGGGTCCCCCGATCTGCGCTCCTCCTCCAGCGCTAAGTAACCAGCGTGCATAAAGATGAAGAGGCAACGGGTGGGGGAATCACTCACCTCTTCCGCGTTCCATCATGCGCTCCACTGACGTCACTTCCTGCAAGGCCGTCCATTTACAATACAGTGGGTGGCATTGCCGGAATCAACATCAGTGGAGCACACGGAACATGGAACGCGGAAGAGGTGAGTGATTCCCCCGCCCGTTGCCTCTTCATCTTTATGCACGCTGGTTACTTAACGCTGGAGGAGGAGCGCAGATCGGGGGACCCAGGCGAGGGAGGGGGGGGGGTCCGACCCCCCTCCCCACCGCTAGGCCCAATACCCCCTTTCTGTCAGCTACCCCTCCAGCTTGGCGGGAGGCACCCAGCATCCACAGACAGGCGGGTGCCGCCCTCCCAGATCTGCCGCCTGAGGCAAATGTTTCACCCCACCTCATGAGCGGGCCGGGCCTGACCCCAAGTCAGCTGAAATTTTCTAATCAATAATTTCGATTGATCATCTGCAAAAATCCATCAAAATTTCTATTGATCTGGCAGCAAGTTGGGGCATCAATTTTTGGCAGATTGAATCTGTTGGGAAATAAACAGGAAAATCTATAATTGTGTGGCTCCCTAATAAAGTCAATTTTCTGTTCTGTTACATATACATTATAATTATTGTTGCCGTATTATCCTTTTACATATGAAATGCTAACATATTATTCCATGTACCGTAATTTATAAGCAGTGAAGAACCCTGTTCATTTGTTTTAATGGAATCAATTTCCTGCAGATTACAAATTTCATGTGCATTAATAATTTGACCACATGTCAAAACACCACATGTCAAAACATGTAAAACACAAGTAATTATGCATTCTTACAGATTCAGTTAATTTTACCACGTTGATCTTTTTTCTTTGTACAGTCGTATTTTAACGTGTGGTCAGCATAGTAAGTGGGGAGCATAGTGACAATACATTGAACGATCAATGTAAACAAGATGAAGTGGCTGGATAGTGTAATTGTTAAGGGCTCTGCCTCTGACACAGGAGACCAGGGTTCAAATCTCGGCTCTTCCTGTTCAGTAAGCCAGCACCTATTCAGTAGGAGAACTTGGGCAATACTCCCTAACACTGCTTCCGCCTATAGAGAGCCTCCTAGTGGCTGCAGCTCTTTCACTTTGAGTCCGCCAGGAGAAAAGCGCGTGTCTTGTGTTGTCTGATGAAATGTATAAAAAAATCACTGACTTGCACCAATCCACTCTATTCCTTACCACAGATTTGATTTAAACTGTCTGGCAAGGCTGATCAATAAATATTGTATGCTTCAAACAGATTGCTTAATGTAAAAACTACGATTCAGTTTATTCAGATTCTAACAAGTTAAAAGTTTAGGAATGATTGTCCATTTTGACAATTTTGTGTATAGATGCCAGAATATGCAGTAAATAAGCTGGGACATACAATGAATGGCATCTGATGGAAATCAGGACTTGATCTCCCAGACAACAATTCGGGCCAAGTTCTATAGAGAAGCTTCGCCTACAGGCTAGCAGAAAATTCTGTTGCCATGTAGAGAGGAGCAGGGCTAACAGAGCAGCCCACAACCAGGCACGTAGAGGGAGAGAAAAAATGTTCCTCGGTGGTTTTTGGCCACACATCAAGCGGAGTTGGGGGAGGGGGGGGGGGCAGTGTCCAGATGCTAGATTCTCAGACAAGGCAACTCCCCGCTGGCTGAGAATTGTTGAATGTGTGAACAAAACTCAAGAAAGATGGCAGCAGGTGGCGTTGATTGGCGTAAAGGTGCATACACATGCACTACAAAAGGAAACGACGGGTCCGCCGGACCCTCCCGCTGGGCGGTCTTTAGCCGACAGTATGTGTGTGTGTACGTTTGCTGAGCGGATCGTTCAGAAACAGCCTCATCAGTCCACCGACAGCACATACACACGCGCTTACTGTCGGCTAAAGACAGCCCAGCGGTAGGGTCAGGCGGACCCGTCGTTTCCTTTTGTAGTGTGTGTGTACGCACCTTAAAGCCTCATATACACGTACAAAGAGTGTTGATATACTTGCCCAATACATTTAGCCTTGAAAATGCTGACGATTTGTTCCTGAATTTAGAGATTCACCTATTTGTATTTCTGATAAGGCCCCGTTCACACTTGCGGTTTTGCAAAAACCGCACCGGATGTCCGGACCGCACCGGAGCCGGATCGGACCTGAACCGTACGGTTCCTGTCCGGATCCGGTCCGGATCCGGTCCGGTTGCATACGGTTTTCGTGCGGTATGAACACGGTTGCGGCCCGGATCCGGATTCTTAAAGAGATAACAACCTGTATAAATACCTGGGGTTCTGGGAGGTCAGCAGAAGCTCTGGGGTCATTGTTGGAGACAGCTGGACGTGTGGAGACCATCCTTGGATACAGAGACAGCAGTTGGGACCATGGATCCAGTCATTTTTTACGCTTATTACCTGGGAATTCTCTCCTTCCTGTTGTTTACCTACTACTATGTGGGGAGAAGGCGTGCTCCTCGCAGGAGATGGTGGGTGCACCCTCTACTAGCCAGGAGGCAGAGGAAGGGAGAGTTCCAGGCCCTCTACCGGGACCTCAGACGACACCCACAGAAGTTCTACAGCTACACTCGGATGTCTATTCCCCTGTAAGTATATAGGCCTAAATACACCAACCCCCACCATTCCTAAACACCCCACCCTCACCCCCACAACACCTCATCCCTGTATACCTAGCTAAACACACCACCCTGACCCCCACACCCCTGTATACCTAGCTATACACTACACCCCCACCCTCCACAACACTCCCAAACCTCTGTAAACACACCTCCCCCATCCTCCACCCAACACCTTGTCCCACAACATACTTTACAGCTTCTTCCTTTACATCTCCTGACAGGTTTGATACCCTTTTGGAGATGGTGAAGGATGACCTTAGGAAGAAGGATACCACGTTCAGGAGAGCAGTCACACCACCAGAACAACTACTCATCACACTGAGGTATGTAAAAACAAATTTTTTTATTGCAAAAACAACCACTTTCCAACATGGAAACATTCTTCCAACATGGAAGACAAAAAAATAACATATCTATGGTATAGCCCGGTCAGTTTTAAGGAACACCAACCACCAACTTTGTGCTGGAAGAGTTGTAGGGCATAGCTGCCCAAGTGTCTTTCGGGGACACCAGGCCCTAATAAATTGAAGTGCTTCAAAAACCTAACCACTGGCACAGGACCCTCTGAGCCATGGATGAAGGACACAGGTCAGTGAAAAGGCTAGGCCTCTCACCGACCAGTCAAGGTGTCCTTCATCCATGGCTCCAAGGGTCTTGTGCAAGTGGTTAGGAACAAGAACAAAGTGAGGAGCAAGAGGAACCGATGGCAGAGGTGCATGACTACAGGTGCAGTGCAACAGGCACAAGGTTGTGACCCAGGTAGTGTCTTTCGGGGACACCAGGCCCTAAAATTGAAGTGCTTCAAAAACCTAACCACTGGCACATGACCCTCTGAGCCATGGATGAAGGACACAGGTCAGTGAAAAGGCTAGGCCTCTCACCGACCAGTCAAGGTGTCCTTCATCCATGGCTCCAAGGGTCTTGTGCAAGTGGTTAGGAACAAGAACAAAGTGAGGAGCAAGAGGAACCGATGGCAGAGGTGCATGACTACAGGTGCAGTGCAACAGGCACAAGGTTGTGACCCAGGTAGTGTCTTTCGGGGACACCAGGCCCTAAAGTTCAAGTCCAGCAAAACCAAAAGTTAAAAAGCCCTGTGATGGTATCCTTCCTCCGAGGATCGGAGGTATTCAGAGGAGCATGTCCAGGAACAATTTGACTTTTTTTCAAATTGTATCGGCACCACTACTAGAAAAGGTGGGAGTTGCTGCCTGGAAATCTGGACTCTCTTGGGTGCTGGTCGTGGATGAGCTGGACCCTGACAGCGGTGGCCCATATTGACTGCCTCTGTAGCCGGTGTACATCTGTGATGATTGCCAGGTGGGCACCGCTGTTGGTTGTGGGGGTCTAAAAATTGGTGGTTGCAATAATGGCGTGTCCATGTGCTGTTTAATCACCTCCAGCAAATTGGAATGGCACGCCATCAGGTTTTGTGAAGGCACCTTTTCAAGATATGGTATTAGAGACATCACAGTGTGAAAACACGGGTGTGCCTGCAATTTCAGTAGTTCCTTGCTTTGTTGATGCATTTGCTGCATCATGTTCTGCAGCTGGCCCACCGACTGATGATGCTGCGCACGCAGTTGGTCGATTTCTCCTCTGTGCATCTCATGCATCATTTTAAGCTCGTCCCTGTAGTGCCCATGTACAGCGTCGAGCTCACATTGCAGTGTAGTGATGTGGGACTTGTACTGCTCCATGATATGGCCCCTGTCCTCATCTTGCAACTGCCGGGTTATGAGAGTTTGGTGGCTCTGAAGAATCCCGAGAAGTCCGGAGACAGCCCCGGACATCTCGGACTCTGTCTCTCTCCTTGTTGGGGGGAGGGTACCTCGACGCCTCACTGGTGTGGTGGTCCTCACTGGTGGTGTGGCAGCATCTTCACGTCCTCTGGCCTGTGTCGGGGTTGCCCTGCGCGCTGGTTGTGCTGCAGTCTCTCGGTGCTCCTCACTTTGTTCTTGTTCCCCTGGAGCTTCCATAGCGGTCGATTGTGGAGGTTCAGCTTCTTCCACACTCGGTCCTGCAACCTCAACATCCAAGCTCTCTTCTGCCAAGTCATCATCAAAGGACGGAGTTGTGATTAAGGACTCCCTCCTCCTACTCCTCGCCTCGGGGCAATAGGTTACATCGGCGACGTCATCATCCACCAAGCTCTCCTCACTGCTGAACCGTGCCTCCTGGGTCGGTTCCTCTTGCTCCAAATTGTCTTCAGTCCTGTAGATAAAAAAAATATTTATTGGTGTGCCAAACAGCATGTGGCGTCAATTCACAGAGCTAGCAAACACTAGCAATCACTTTATCACCAGTTTCTACCCAACATTTGATAAAGCTTGTGAGAAAAGTTCGCTAGCCATGGGAATTGAGGCCATAGCAATACATGGCCGAAGTCATGGTAATGAGCTCTCAGTTCCTGCCCACAGTAGTGGTACTTACAGTCTAGGTTCCAGGCTTGCATTGATGAAAGACAATTGCTTGGCAAATTGGTAGTCTTTTTGTCGCCTTCCCCCGCCACTGCCACTTCGTTCGGCAAGTTTTTTCTTCCGTAGCCATTTCACATATGCATCCCGTATATTGCGCCACCTTGTCTTGTACCTTTCTCCTGTAACGACATGAAAAATTGATTTCGATTATTTCTCTTGTAGGTACATCGCAACTGGACAAACATATACATCGCTACATGTCACATTTCGTATTGGGAAGAGCACGGTGGCAGGCATCGTCGTGAGGACTTCGAGGATCCTTTGGACGCGACTGAGGGCCAGATACATGCCTGTGCCGGACACCACGAAATGGGAGGAGATCGCCCAGGGCTTCTGGACCGAGTGCAAGTTTCCTAATTGTGTTGGCGCACTGGATGGGAAACACATCCGGATTCAGAAACCCGTGGGGAGTGGCAGCCATTATTTCAACTATAAAAAATACTTCAGCATTGTTCTAATGGCAGTGGCAGATGCGGACTACAAGTTTGTGTACGTGGATGTGGGGTCGTACGGTAGTTCCAATGACTCTGGAATTTTCCAGCGTACGACCCTTTGCCGGCTGATGGAGGAAGGCAGACTGCGTCTCCCCCGTGACAGACCCTGGCCTGGGACAAGGGCACCGGCCTACCCCTATGTGTTTGTGGGGGACGAGGCCTTCGCCCTGTCCGACCATGTAATGCGTCCGTACCCAGACAGGGGACTTGATGCCAGCCAGCTACACTTCAATGCTCGGTTGAGCCGTGCAAGGAGAATGGTGGAGTGCACATTTGGGATCCTGGTGTCAAAGTGGAGGGTGTTCCACACGCCCATGCTGCTGAAACCGGGCAACGCAGTTGTCGTGGTGAAGGCAGCATGCATCCTCCACAACTTTGTGCGGCAGGAGGAAAGAGAGACTCCGGAACCCCCGAATGTGCTTCCACTAATGCCCCTGCGGAGGTATGCAACCAGGCCAAGGGTAGTGTCACTGCGGAACAGGGACCAACTGAGACTTTATTTTACCACACCACCTGGACGAGGGTGAATGTTTGGTTTTTAATTTGTTTTGTTGAAATGTGTTTATTTTGGAGTTTCAAATTTGAGTGATTTTAAATGTATTAATTTTTTACAATAAATTGATGTATAATAATTGGTCATTGTGTATGTTTTATGTGCACAGGTGGGGTACATCGCAGGTGGGTGGGATACATCACAGGTGGGTGGGATACAGCACAGGTGGGGTACAGGTGGGTGGGATACATCACAGGTGGGATACATCACAGGTGGGGTAGAGGTGGGTGGGATACATCACAGGTGGGGTACAGGTGGGTGGGATACATCACAGGTGGGGTACAGGTGGGTGGGATACATCACAGGTGGGGTACAGGTGGGTGGGATACATCACAGGTGGGGTACAGGTGGGTGGGATACATCACAGGTGGGATACATCACAGGTGGGGTAGAGGTGGGTGGGATACATCACAGGTGGGGTAGAGGTTGGTGGGATACATCACAGGTGGGGTAGAGGTGGGTGGGATACATCACAGGTGGGGTAGAGGTTGGTGGGATACATCACAGGTGGGGTAGAGGTGGGTGGGATACATCACAGGTGGGGTAGAGGTGGGTGGGATACATCACAGGTGGGGTACAGGTGGGTGGGATACATCACAGGTGGGGTACAGGTGGGTGGGATACATCACAGGTGGGTGGGATACAGCACAGGTGGGGTACAGGTGGGTGGGATACATCACAGGTGGGTGGGATACAGCACAGGTGGGGTACAGGTGGGTGGGATACATCACAGGTGGGATACATCACAGGTGGGGTACAGGTGGGTGGGATACATCACAGGTGGGGTAGAGGTGGGTGGGATACATCACAGGTGGGGTACAGGTGGGTGGGATACATCACAGGTGGGGTAGAGGTGGGTGGGATACATCACAGGTGGGGTACAGGTGGGTGGGATACATCACAGGTGGGGTAGAGGTGGGTGGGATACATCACAGGTGGGGTACTGGTGGGTGGGATACATCACAGGTGGGGTACAGGTGGGTGTGATACATCACAGGTGGGTGGGATACAGCACAGGTGGGGTACAGGTGGGTGGGATACATCACAGGTGGGATACATCACAGGTGGGGTACAGGTGGGTGGGATACATCACAGGTGGGGTAGAGGTGGGTGGGATACATCACAGGTGGGGTACTGGTGGGTGGGATACATCACAGGTGGGATACATCACAGGTGGGGTACAGGTGGGTGTGATACATCACAGGTGGGTGGGATACATCACAGGTGGGGTACAGGTGGGTGGGCCACGGGTGGGTGGGCCACGGGTGGGTGGGCAACACGTGGGTGACACAAATCCATAGCAAAAGTTGAATACATCACAAGCTTAAACCACAAGCCCCCCCCAAAAAACTTCTAGTCAACATACCCTCTGTGCCTTGCTGTCTCTTGCTCAAGTTCTCAAAGTCCTCCACATACAGCTTGGCAATTTTTTTCCACAGGCCTCTGCATTTTTTGATGTTGCTGTGGTCCGCATCCCCCTTGTCCCACAGGGCTGGTACCTGCTGCACCTGTAGGATGAGGTCTTCTGATGTGTAGGGCCTCACCCCCTCGCTATCAGACAGATCCTGCTCCATATTGCTGCCAAAGAGCTCCAGCATGAAGTCACTGCTGCTCCACTCTGTGAACGCTGGTGCCATGTGGTCCCCATCCAAAATGGCCACCATACCATAGAGTCAGCATAGGAAGTGTGGTACAACATCCGGTTTTTATAGCCAGTGTGTTGTGCGCTCTCCGGTTCTCATTGGTTTCCATTGGCCGGATGCAACATTCCGGCTCCGGTCCGGATACGTCAGCCGGACCAGCCGGACCAAAAAATAGCGCATGTTGGAACGGACGCCGGAGTCCGGATCCGGTCCGGCTCCGGTCCGGACAAAACGGACGCATGTGAACTGTCGCATAGACTTTCATTGCTATGCCGTGCGTCCGTTTCGTCCGGTCCGCATGCGGTCCGGCTCCGGCACGGCTCCGGCACGGCGATTCCGGATAGCAGCCGCTAATGTGAACCGGGCCTAAGTCTTCAGAATTCCTGCTGCCCCCATAAATAAACGAGAGCAAAAATAATGCTTGTATGGGTCCCTTTCCTTTTGCATTTTGCTACTGTAGTTGTTAACCACTTGAGGACCTAGGGCTTTCTACCCCTTAAGGACCGGCCACTTTTTTTCCATTCAGACCACTGCAGCTTTCACGGTTTATTGCTCGCTCATACAACCCACCACCTAAATGAATTTTGGCTCCTTTTCTTGTCACTAATAAAGCTTTCTTTTGATGCTATTTGATTGCTCCTGCGATTTTTACTTTTTATTATATTCATCAAAAAAGACATGAATTTTGGCAAAAAAATGATTTTTTTAACTTTCTGTGCTGACATTTTTCAAATAAAGTAAAATTTCTGTATACATGCAGCGCGAAAAATGTGGACAAACATGTTTTTGATAAAAAAAAACCCATTCAGTGTATATTTATTGGTTTGGGTAAAAGTTATAGCGTTTACAAACTATGGTGCCAAAAGTGAATTTTCCCATTTTCAAGCATCTCTGACTTTTCTGACCCCCTGTCATGTTTCATGAGGGGCTAGAATTCCAGGATAGTATAAATACCCCCCAAATGACCCCATTTTGGAAAGAAGACATCCCAAAGTATTCACTGAGAGGCATAGTGAGTTCATAGAAGATATTATTTTTTGTCACAAGTAAGCGGAAAATGACACTTTGTGAGGAAAAAAAAAAAAAAAAGTTTCCATTTCTTCTAACTTGCGACAAAAAAAAAATGAAATCTGCCACGGACTCACCATGCCCCTCTCTGAATACCTTGAAGGGTCTACTTTCCAAAATGGGATCATTTGTGGGGTGTGTTTACTGTCCTGACATTTTGGGGGGTGCTAAATTGTAAGCACCCCTGTAAAGCCTAAAGGTGCTCATTGGACTTTGGACCCCTTAGCGCAGTTAGGCTGCAAAAAAGTGCCACACATGTGGTATTGCCGTACTCAGGAGAAGTAGTATAATGTGTTTTGGGGTGTATTTTTACACATACCCATGCTGGGTGGGAGAAATATCTCTGTAAATGACAATTTGTTAATTTTTTTTACACACAATTGTCCATTTACAGAGATATTTCTCCCACTCAGCATGGGTATGTGTAAAAATACACCACAAAACACATTATACTACTTCTCCTGAGTACGGCGATACCACATGTGTGGCACTTTTTTGCACCCTAACTGCGCTAAAGGGCCCAAAGTCCAATGAGTACCTTTAGGATTTCACAGGTCATTTTGAGAAATTTCGTTTCAAGACTACTCCTCACGGTTTAGGGCCCCTAAAATGCCAGGGCAGTATAGGAACCCCACAAATGACCCCATTTTAGAAAGAAGACACCCCAAGGTATTCCGTTAGTAGTATGGCGAGTTCATAGAAGATTTTATTTTTTGTCACAAGTTAGCGGAAAATGACACTTTGTGAAAAAACACAATTAAAATCAATTTCCGCTAACTTTTGACAAAAAATAAAATCTTCTATGAACTCACCATACTCCTAACGGAATACCTTGGGGTGTCTTCTTTCTAAAATGGGGTCATTTGTGGGGTTCCTATACTGCCCTGGCATTTTAGGGGCCCTAAACCGTGAGGAGTAGTCTTGAAACGAAATTTCTCAAAATGACCTGTGAAATCCTAAAGGTACTCATTGGACTTTGGGCCCTTTAGCGCAGTTAGGGTGCAAAAAAGTGCCACACATGTGGTATCGCCATACTCGGGAGAAGTAGTACAATGTGTTTTGGGGTGTATTTTTACACATACCCATGCTGGGTGGGAGAAATACCTCTGTAAATGGACAATTGTGTGTAAAAAAATCAAAAGATTGTCATTTACAGAGGTATTTCTCCCACCCAGCATGGGTATGTGTAAAAATACACCCCAAAACACATTGTACTACTTCTCCCGAGTACGGCGATACCACATGTGTGGCACTTTTTTGCACCCTAACTGCACTAAGGGGCCCAAAGTCCAATGAGTACCTTTAGGATTTCACAGGTCATTTTTGTTTCAAGACTACTCCTCACGGTTTAGGGCCCCTAAAATGCCAGGGCAGTATAGGAACCCCACTAATGACCCCATTTTAGAAAGAAGACACCCCAAGGTATTCCGTTAGGAGTATGGTGAGTTCATAGAAGTTTTTATTTTTTTGTCACAAGTTAGCGGAAATTGATTTTAATAGTTTTTTTTCACAAAGTGTCATTTTCCGCTAACTTGTGACAAAAAATAAAATCTTCTATGAACTCACCATACTCCGTACGGAATACCTTTGGGTGTCTTCTTTCTAGAATGGGGTCATTTGTGGGGTTCCTATACTGCCCTGGCATTTTAGGGGCCCTAAACCGTGAGGAGTAGTCTTGAAACCAAATGTCGCAAAATGACCTGTGAAATCCTAAAGGTACTCATTGGACTTTGGGCCCCTTAGCGTACTTAGGGTGTAAAAAAGTGCCACACATGTGGTACCGCTGTACTCAGGAGAAGTAGTATAATGCGTTTTGGGGTGTATTTTTACACATACCCATGCTAAGTGGGAGAAATATCTCTGTAAATGACAATTGTTTGATTTTTTTACACACAATTGTCCATTTACATAGAAATTTCTCCCACCCAGCATGGGTATTTGTAAAAATACACCCCAAAACACATTATACTACTTTTCCTGAGTACGGCGGTACCACATGTGTGACACTTTTTTGCAGCCTAGGTGCGCTAAGGGGCCCAACGTCCTATTCACAGGTCATTTTGAAGCATTTGTTTTCTAGACTACTCCTCGCGGTTTAGGGCCCCTAAAATGCCAGGGCAGTATAGGAACCCCACAAGTGACCCCATTTTAGAAAGAAGACACCCCAAGGTATTCCGTTAGGTGTATGGCGAGTTCATAGAAGATTTTATTTTTTGTCACAAGTTAGTGAAAAATGACACTTTGTGAAAAAAAAACAATAAAAATTAATTTCCGCTAACTTTTGACAAAAAATTAAATCTTCTATGAACTCGTCATACACCTAACATAATACCTTGGGGTGTCTTTTTTTTCTAAAATGGGGTAACTTGTGGGGTTCCTATACCGCCCTGGCATTTTACAGGCCCAAAACCGTGAGTAGTCTGGAAACCAAATGTCTCAAAATGACTGTTCAGGGGTATAAGCATCTGCAAATTTTGATGACAGGTGGTCTATGAGGGGGCGAATTTTGTGGAACCGGTCATAAGCAGGGTGGCCTTTTAGATGACAGGTTGTATTGGGCCTGATCTGATGGATAGGAGTGCTAGGGGGGTGACAGGAGGTGATTGATGGGTGTCTCAGGGGGTGGTTAGAGGGGAAAATAGATGCAATCCATGCACTGGGGAGGTGATCGGAAGGGGGTCTGAGGGTTTGGCCGAGTGATCAGGAGCCCACACGGGGCAAATTGGGGCCTGATCTGATGGGTAGGTGTGCTAGGGGGTGACAGGAGGTGATTGATGGGTGTCTCAAGGTGTGATTAGAGGGGGGAATGGATGCAAGCAATGCACTGGCGAGGTGATCAGGGCTGGGGTCTGAGGGCATTCTGAGGGTGTGGGCGGGTGATTGAGTGCCCTAGGGGCAGATAGGGGTCTAATCTGATAGGTAGCAGTGACAGGGGGTGATTGATGGGTAATTAGTGGGTGTTTAGGGTAGAGAATAGATGGAAACACTGCGCTTGGGTGGTGATCTGATGTCGGATCTGCGGGCGATCTATTGGTGTGGGTGGGTGATCAGTTTGCCCGCAAGGGGCAGGTTAGGGGCTGATTGATGGGTGGCAGTGACAGCGGGTGATTGATGGGTGGCAGTGACAGGGGGTGATTGATGGGTGGCAGTGACAGGGGGTGATTGATGGGTGATTGATAGGTGATTGACAGGTAATCAGTGGGTTATTACAGGGGAGAACAGATGTAAATATTGCACTGGCGAATTGATAAGGGGGGGTCTGAGGGCAATCTGAGCGTGTAGGCGGTCGATTGGGTGCCCGCAAGGGGCAGATTAGGGTCTGATCTGATAGGTAACAGTGACAGGTGGTGATAGGGAGTGATTGATGGGTGATTGATGGGTAATTAGTGGGTGTTTAGAGGAGAGAATAGATGGAAACACTGCGCTTGGGTGGTGATCTGATGTCGGATCTGCGGGCGATCTATTGGTGTGGGTGGGTGATCAGATTGCCCGCAAGGGGCAGGTTAGGGGCTGATTGTTGGGTGGCAGTGACAGGGGGTGATTGATGGGTGATAGGTGATTGGCAGGTGATTGACAGGTGATCAGTGGGTTATTACAGGGAAGGACAGATGTAATTAATGCACTGGCGAATTGATAAGGGGGGGGGGGGGGTCTGAGGGCAATCTGAGCGTGTGGGCGGGTGATTGGGTGCCCGCAAGGGGCAGATTAGGGTCTGATCTGATAGGTAACAGTGACAGGTGGTGATAGGGGGTGATTGATGGGTAATTAGTGGGTGTTTAGAGAAGATAACAGATGTAAACGATACATTTGGGAGGTAATCTGACGGCGGGTTTGCGGGCGATCTAATGGTGTGGGTGGGTGATCAGATTGCCCGCAAGGGGCAGGTTAGGGGCTGATTGATGGGTGGCAGTGACAGGGGGTGACAGGGGGTGATTGATGGGTGATAGGTGATTGGCAGGTGATTGACAGGTGATCAGTGGGTTATTACAGGGAAGAACAGATGTAATTAATGCACTGGTGAATTGATAAGGGGGGGTCAGAGGGCAATCTGAGCGTGTGGGCGGGTGATTGGGTGCCCGCAAGGGGCAGATTAGGGTCTGATCTGATAGGTAACAGTGACAGGTGGTGATAGGGGGTGATTGATGGGTAATTAGTGGGTGTTTAGAGAAGATAACAGATGTAAACGATACATTTGGGAGGTAATCTGACGGCGGGTTTGCGGGCGATCTAATGGTGTGGGTGGGTGATCAGATTGCCCGCAAGGGGCAGGTTAGGGGCTGATTGATGGGTGGCAGTGACAGGGGGTGATTGATGGGTGATAGGTGATTGGCAGGTGATTGACAGGTGATCAGTGGGTTATTACAGGGAAGAACAGATGTAATTAATGCACTGGTGAATTGATAAGGGGGGGTCAGAGGGCAATCTGAGCGTGTGGGCGGGTGATTGGGTGCCCGCAAGGGGCAGATTAGGGTCTGATCTGATAGGTAAAAGTGACAAGTGGTGATAGGGGGTGATTGATGGGTGATTGATGGGTAATTAGTGGGTGTTTAGAGGAGAGAATAGATGTAAACAATGGATTTGGGAGGTGATCTGATGTCGGATCTGTGGGCGATCTATTGGTGTGGGGGGGTGATCAGATTGCCCGCAAGGGGCAGGTTAGGGGCTGATTGATGGGTGGCAGTGACAGGGGGTGATTGATGGGTGATTGATGGGTGATTGACGGGTGATTGACAGGTGATTGACAGGTGATTGACAGGTGATCAGGGGGATAGATGCATACAGTAAACAGGGGGGGGTGGTCTGGGGGGGGGGTCTGGGGAGAATCTGAGGGGTGGGGGGTGATCAGGAGGGGGCAGGGAGCAGGGGGGGGGGATAAAAAAAAAATAGCGTTGACAGATAGTGACAGGGAGTGATTGATGGGTGATTAGGGGGGTGATTGGGTGCAAACAGGGGTCTGGGGGGTGGGCAGGGGGGGGGGTCTGATGGGTGCTGTGGGCGATCTGGGGCAGGGGGGGGAGAAATCAGTGTGCTTGGGTGCAGACTAGGGTGGCTGCAGCCTGCCCTGGTGGTCCCTCGGACACTGGGACCACCAGGGCAGGAGGCAGCCTGTATAATACACTTTGTAAACATTACAAAGTGTATTATACACTTTGTATGCGGCGATCGCGGGGTTCACATCCCGCCGGCGCTTCCGTATAGCCGGCGGGATGTTGCGGCGAGCGAGCGGTGACAGGCGCCGGCGGAGGATCGCGTCACGGATGACGCGATCGCTCCGCCCATGCCCTTAAATGGACCGCCGCCTCTGTGGGTGAGGCCGTCCTGCAGGGCTCCACTTCCCCGCCGCCCCTGTGTAGTGGGCGGTCGGGAAGTGGTTAAACTTTTCAGTAAGCAACACAAAGGTCAGATGTATTTTCTGCACCATAATGATGATCTTAGGAATGCAATACATTTCATGATGAGCCTACCACCTCTGCTGCCACTCAGCTTCTCTCGCTCACCAATTCCCTTGGTCTCACTCAGCATACTAACGCCACAACCCACAGTGCTGGTAATACTTTGGACCTAATTTTCTCCAAAGCCATCGCACTTACCAACCTGGACATTACACCATTCCCCATCTACGACCACCACCTCATCACCTTCACCCTCACTCCATCCAGCACCCTCTGTCCCCCTCCCCAAACTGGACGTTGGCAGAGAGATCTGCGCAACCTTGACCCCAATGTACTAGCCACACCCCTCCACTCTCTCTCCTCCTCCCTCCCCAGCCTAACCTGCCCCAACGAAGCGGCAGCTCAATACAACAGTAACCTCTCCGCAGCCTTAGACCATGCGGCTCCCCTGACCTTTCGTACCAACAGTCGCCCCAACCCCCAACCTTGGCACACTGCCCTCACAAAAAAACGACAAAATCAGACACGAGCTGCAGAACGCAAGTGGAGGAAATCCCGCAACAACAATGATTTCCTGGGATACAAGACCAAGTTGCAGACGTACCATACTGCCCTCGCTAATAGTAAACGGATATACTTCACTCACTTGATCACTACCCAAGCCTCCAACCCACGTCGTCTTTTTGCCACCTTCAATACCCTACTTAACCCCACACCTCCCCCCCCCAACCTCCACCCTCTCAGCCACTGACCTATCGAACTACTTTATCAACAAAATTACAACCATCTGGAGGGATATTTCTCTCCTCCACTCTATCGCCCCCGCCTCCCCACCACATCCGATTCCTGCCTCTTTCTCCTCCCTTACCTCCTTCAATCCTGTCACGGTGGAGGAAGTCAGCCAGCTACTGGCAACTTCACCTGCCACTTCCTGCCCCCTAGATCCGGTCCCATCTGATTCTCTGCGCCCACATTTTTCTGATCTGGCCCCTGTCCTCACCCATCTGTTCAACCTCTCCTTCTCCACCGGCATCTTCCCCTCCGTATTCAAACAGGCCACTGTGCTTCCCCTGCTAAAGAAATCTTCACTTGACCCTGCTCTGCCATCCAACTACCGCCCAATCTCTCTCCTCCCTTTTGCCTCAAAAATTCTTGAACGCCTGGCCCACCAACGCCTGACCAACTTCCTTAACTCCAACTCCCTTCTCGATCCCCTGCAATCTGGTTTTCGCACAGCCCATTCTACAGAAACCGCCCTCACCAAAGTGGTAAACGACCTTGCCCTTGCCAAAGCCGAAGGTAAATACTCCATCCTGCTCCTCCTGGACCTCTCCTCGGCATTTGACACTGTCGACCACTCCCTCCTCCTCCACTCCCTGCAGCTAATGGGCATTCAGGACCTAGCCTTAGCCTGGATCTCCTCCTACCTCTCCAACCGCTCCTTTACAACATTTTTCAATGGCTCCTCATCCACTCCTGCACCCCTTTCAGTTGGTGTTCCTCAAGGTTCCGTCCTAGGACCCCTACTGTTCTCACTCTATACTGCCTCAATTGGCAAAATCATCTCCTCCATGGGTTTCAATTACCACCTGTATGCCGACGACACCCAGATATATCTCCACACCCCAGACCTCTCCTCCTCTACCATGGACAAAGTCTCTGCCTGCCTCACATCCATTTCCTCCTGGATGGCTGCCAGGTACCTGAATCTTAATTTGGACAAGACTGAGCTTCTAATATTCCCACCCCGCACAGCTGCACCCCTCCCAGATCTGCACGTCACTATTGAAAATACTACCATCCGCCCTACCTCCCAAGCCCGCTGTCTAGGCGTTACTCTGGACTCTGAACTTTCCTTTACCGCCCACATCCAAGGTATTGCCAGATCCTGCAACTTCCACCTCCGCAACATCTCCAAGATCCGCTCCTACCTGTCCCCTGACACCACTAAACTCCTTATCCACGCCCTTGTCATCTCCCGCCTAGACTACTGCAATTCTCTTTTATCTGGCCTCCCCTCTAACCGTACTGACCCACTTAAATTGGTAATGAATGCGGCAGCCAGACTGATACATTCTTCTCACCGCAGCGCCTCTACAACTCCGCTCTGTAAAGCACTACACTGGCTCCCCATCAGCTTTAGGATCAATTTCAAAATCCTGTGCTTTGCCTACAAATCAGTGCACAAGACCTGCCCAACCTACATCTCTGATCTGGTCCACAGGCACATACCAGCCCGCCTCCTCCGATCCTCCAATGACCTGTGCCTAGTCGCACCACGCATAACTCAGTCACACGCACGATTGCAGGACTTCACAAGGGCTGCCCCTACTCTCTGGAACTCTCTCCCACCAGCCGTCAGACTCGCCCCCACCTTTAATACCTTCAAACAAGCTCTCAAGACTCACCTCTTCACGCTCGCATACCCCCCTACACCAGCACCATAATATGTTCTGTTAGACCCCCTCTCAAAAGACGCACCTGTTGTCTCCACCCCACCCTTTAGATTGTAAGCCTCCGGCATACAGAAACAGTCTTCAGGTTCTTCTTTTAAGATCCTTCTCAGTATCTTAAAAATCCTTCAGCTGTTCTCATATGATCTGTGAGAAAGCAGGCAGGGCAGAAACAAACAGTAAATCATTCCTCTTTGAATAGTGACAGAGAAGTGTAACCTAGCTACATGGTATGGCGCTAGTATCGACTCCGACACAAATTGTTACAAACAGCTGGTAAACAAGGCATTTTTTTCACACAGGCTGTTATGAGAGACCTCTAAAAAGCTTTTTATTATTGCTGGCTAAAAGCTCTATAAGTATGTGGGGTTTATAGAGGAACAGTTTCTTTCAAAGTTGTTCTTTAAATATACTTATCTAATAATGTAATCTATCTAATAATCTCAAGATTTAATAATCTCTAAATATATCTATGATGGTGAGGTTTTTTGTTTTTTTTTAACTATTTGAAGAGAAGCTTGAACAGAGGCTCCAGAATAGAGTAAAAACATTTAAATACCATTTAAAGGGAACTAGTGAAGATCTAAAGAAAAGATTTTATACAAACCTGGGGCTTCCTCCAGCCCCGTACGTATGGATCGCTCCCACGCCGCCGTCCACCGCTGCCTGCAACTACGAGAACCGGCTGATGTCATCGGAGCCAGGCTACACAGGAGAAGTGCGCCCTCTACGCATCTCTCTAGCGGCTGCTGCAGAGATACGCAAAGAGCGCACTTCTCCTACGCTAGACTGGCTCCGACTGACGGAACAGCGGGGAGCCGATTCTCGTAGTTGCGGGCAGCGGTGGACGGCGGCGTGGGAGCAATCCATACGTATGGGGCTGGAGGAAGGCCCAGGTATGTATAAAATCTTTTCTTTAGATCATCTCTGATTTTCTTTAAGTACTCCACAATGGGCTCTATTTACAAAACTTCTCATAAATTACTTATCACCTAATTGATAAAAATAACCATTCAGCACATTTACAAGCAAAATAATCACACAAAGTAAGTTGTTCCTGATTACCTTTGTTTCAATATTACTTTTCTTACTTTAATTCTATTATACTTTTGTTCTTTGTGAGCTTACAAATGCAGCGCATTTCGCTGGTTCTATCCTGCTTCATCAGACAATCAAAGAAGTAAAAACTAGTGCAAGTCTGGGTCCATGCCGAATGCCTCTCTGTGACAAAAATGGTCTGTTTGTTGAAATTTTAATCAACACAGTCTGTGTTTTACTCGTTGGGGAGGTAAGCCCACCTTTTTAAACATTTTTACTCTATTCTGGTGCCGTTGTTCAAGCTTCTCTTCATATTGCCAAGTCTACCCCTGGTGAAAAGGTGTTACCCCTTGTTTCCTATTTACAGAGAGTCACTTCTTATCCTGAGTGGAGTCAGGTCATAACATCCTCACCCGCCTGTACAGTGGGTTGCCTTTGTGGTAATCCACGTTTGTGAGTATAAACTTTTAAACACCTTGCTACTACCAATAGCTTCCTGGATGTATTACACTATTTTGGGCTCTCAGTGTTCCTTTTTCTCTGTTCCCTGCAGAAGAATAACTATTAATCATGGGGCCCACCAGCAAAAACTTTGGGGGCCCCCCAATGCGCACATCCCTTTCATTGACTCTGCTTCCCTCACAGCCTGGGGGACCATCTTGCAAGGGTCATAGAACAAGTATGGTTATCATGATCTTCTCAACCATGACAAGTATAGCCACCTGATCTGATGAATGGACCCCTGTATCAGAGGAGAGAAGGTTAGTAATTTGGAGACCCACACATCTCAGGGCACCCATGCAGTTGCAAGGCCTTCTCCTCAACAGTTACACCCCTGGTTCTCTGTATTTTACAGTCATGCATAGTTGTTGCAATGCCCCACATGTACATCATAAGCACCCATTAGGATTACAAGCTATACCATGTTAAATCGAAGACAGAGATACCCATTTTTCAGTTGAGCCAATGTCTTAAAGTGACTCTAAAGTGGATTTCCTGAATATGAAACCAGATTTTCACAGTACACAGTGCAGTTTGTAACCTAAAAAAATTGTTACTTGAAAGTCCAGTTAACTCGGTAGATACAATCTTGTCATCTCAAAAAATGTTGATAAAAATACAGGCATGAATGCAAGGGAATTCGGGGGGGGGGGGGGGGGGGAAGCACAGACTGACACCTGTGGCGCCAGTTTACTTTATAAGACACCGTACTGATTAATTGTTTATTTGCAGAACTGGCCTGCTTGGGTTATTGGCTATATATTATGACATCCATAATTAATGAAGATCATTAACTGATTTTGGTTACCGTAGATCAGTCAATAACCTTGTCATGTCTATGGCTACCTTTAAAGTCCGTTTTAAGGTTATTAAAGTGGATATATTGCAGGATACCCATCTGATTAACTGAGGCATGTTAGCTACAGTAATTGGTTTTGTGGAATGAAGTTATTCTAAATAAAGATATCTATAATTTTGTTATGCAGGCATCTCATTTAGTCATTAGAACAAATTTTGCTTAATTATCAAATAAAGATTTTTATAATGCACAGTGCAGAGGCATACATCCACATCAATGGGATCCTCTGATGTTGCTTAGAGATGATTAGTCAAGATCAGAATGAGTTACTGTAGGATTGTGGCATTTCCTGAACTTTTGGCAAAATTTGAAAAAGCAGTAAGTTTGTTTTTTTCTCAGATTGTGCCAAATACCTTTAATGGACTGGTGCACACTGCAAAAGCGTTTCTAAGTGCTTTGTGATTTGAAAAGCTCTTGCTAAAGTTATCCTATGTGAGTGTTCACACTGGAGCGATGTGATTTTGTAAAAATCCCCCATAGCATTGCATTAGCAAGAGCTTTTAAAATCTCTAGTGCTAAAAAAGCTCTTGTAGTGTGTATCAGCCCTATGACAGAGATTTTGGGGATCTCTTTCTACCTTGGCACAGAACTCTGCATCCAAGTTTAAATGATTGATAGGTTTTATCACCAGAGTTGTATTGCAGCAGCACTGCTTGAGCTGGGTGCCAGGTGGTGCCGCTAGTAGTAAAATAATGGTCATTTACGTTACCGCTGTTTTAGTATGCACTATCTGGCATCCATTCTCACTTGAACCCTTCCCTCCTATTGCCTAATATGAAACCCTGCTGCATAAACCTAATCCCCATGCCTAAAATGAAACCACCCACCTAATGCCTAAACCTGATTCCCCACAAGTGCCTAAAATAAAACCCACCTGCCTTATGGCTGAGGCTAATTCCCCCTTTTGGTGCCTAAAACAAACTTCCCCCACCTTATTCTTAAACCTAACCCCCTCTATAAGTGCCTCAACTAACCTCCGTATCCCTCCAAATGGCCACTAGTTAGGCTACAATTGTCAATTCCTATGTAGTAGCCAATCAGCTCCTAGCCACATAGGGCACCCAACTCAATGCTTTGGTGCCCAATTACTAGGAAAAGCGTATGAATTAAATGACATTACGATTTCTGAGTTTCCAATCAGTAATCTGATTTCTGAGGTGTAAATCAGTATTTGGTAATCCGAATTCTGCGGAAGAATAAACTGCCGTTAAGGAAGATGGTGCCTTAATTGGCAGCCATGGCCACAGGATTCTGGCCTTTTCTTGGTTTTTTTCCCCTCTTTCCCTATCAATTTACCTTGTTTCCCTCCCTGAAGGTGTGCAGTGTGGTTCGGGGTAGCCTGGGACGCTGGTGCAGGTCGTGGGGAGTCCTGGACCTGGAGGTTTTTCCACCTTGCTGCTGCCTGAGTCCATTGTCTGTGCAGGTAAAGGCCTTGAGGAGTCCACCGCTGCTACCCAGTAGATCAGGGCTCCATTGAGGTAGGACGCCGCTCTGATCGCGAAACCTTTGGCCTCGCTGGATGTCGGCTCCATCCCTCAGCTGCTGCTGCTCCACCACAGTAGGGACATCTCTGGTTCAGCCCCTCCATGATGTCAGCCATTAAACCAGAAGTAAGGGCTACCACAGCTGGATGCTTCTGTAACAGCCAGATTATCTTGACAAGCCCTGCTGAATGCTGCCCAGGAGTCAGGACCCACCACAAAAATGAACACTACTGCACCTTTTGAACTGGAACACCTTGGCTGGCACTGCCAGATGTCAGTAATCGGGACCGCCAGCAGCGTCAGCCATCACCGCTGGTTTCTTTCATGAAGAACTGGGTCATCATTGCTGAACCTTCGCCTCCCTCTGTCCCCCTTCCCCATGTCTCCTTAGGGATGACAGATGATTGCCAAGTGCGACTGGTGGCGCCGTAGTATGGCAGCCTCGGCTCTTGACTTTGGGACATTATTCCCCCCCCCCATCCTTCCGGAACCTGTATGAGCCAAAACCAATTCTGGATACAAACCCCTGTTTGTACTTGGCAAAATAAATGATTCTGATTCTGAATGCATTGAGACTCAGAAATTTTAGGCCAATCAGAAGACTCTGAAATACTCGACCAATCAGAGAATCATGCACTGCAGAAATTGGAATACCAGGGAATATTTAGACCAATCACAAGACTATGAGGTATTAGTCCAACCAGAGAATGCGGAAGTTTACCATGGTTGACAGTCAGATATGCAGATTAGGCATAATAATAGCAATCATCCACAAAAAATAGCGGATTTCGAAAAAAATGTTTTTCCCTTTACAATTAACTCATTTTATTTACAGAAATAATGAAAAAAGAAATCCGAAAGATGCGTGTCAGAATTGGAAATCTGCTTTTCCGATCATATTTACCACTTGCCACTGATTAACACAGGTGTCTGTTAAGGACCATACACACGTCTGATTTTTGCGAACGACTGGGCGGATCGCTCAAACTCAGTCTTATCACGCGAACGACAGTCTGTACACACGCCCGATTTAGCGGGCGAACGACTGAACGATGGGACGTTCAAACGACCCGTCGTTCGCAAAAATCAGACGTGTGTATGGGCCCTTAGACTCCTTCTGATCCGCGTGCTCAAATGACTTGATCTGTCATTGTCAAGCTCTCTGTGTTGGATGTATATTTCCATCATAGTTTTTAAAAAGAAAGGTATATCATGCTCAGTAGTAGCTTTAGATGAGATGAAGCGTACCATTCATTTGAAGCGTACCATTCATTTGAAGCGTACCATTCATTTGAAGCGCACCATTCATTTGAAGCGCACCATTCATTTGAATTAAACAAATAAATTTATTATTGGTACCCCAAAAGATGCAACGCGTTTCGCAGGCACAGCCTGCTTCATCAGGCAATAAGATAGGGGACAAACAGTAGCTCGTCAGTAGCACGAATGGCACCTCTGGACAGAATTTGTTTAATTCAGACAGTATTTTGAGTCTGCTTTCCGGAGGTAAGTCCAACACTGCCTCCCAGCAAATTTTTAAATTTTTATCACCTTTTATCCTGCTGGCGCCTCTGTTCTCTTACGATAATACTGTGTCCACCCCTGGTGGAGGGGTGACCTACCCCTACTTTCCTGATCTACAGAGAGCGACATCTTAATCCTGAGTGAGGACAGGTCTAATCTCCTCACCTGCATCTACAGTGGTTGCCTAAGAGGTAACCCATGTTTGTGAGTATATTCATCTCACACTTACATTTATCCACGGTTTCCAATACATACTACACTATATTGGGCTCTCGGTGTCTCCTATTTACAACTCTTTATTTACATTTCTTCTTTTAGGCACCGTCATAATGGACATTTGAAATCTTCATATGTTATAATATGGATTCCTTGTATTAGATGTTACATTATGTTGTAGTCTGTTACAATGAATGGACTAGTATCGGGAAATAAAGGTTGCAAAGTTGCACAATACGAGCTGTTTAACCCATTTACATTGAAGGTAAAATACTGTGACAAAATTACTTTACGGATTCCACTTAAGTAAAGTAGTTTATTCAGTTCTTCATCTAAGGGCTTGATTCACAAACCCGTGCTAACTGTTAGCACGGGCGTGCTAAAGTTAGCACGTGAAGTGCCGCTCGCCGTACTTTTGCTCAGACAAAATGCTGAGATCGCGGACATTTGCACGTGATAACGTGGAATTTTGCATGGAAAAGTCCGTGTTATCACACGCAAATGTCCACGATTGCGGCACTTTGCGCGCTCAAAAAGTCTGTGAGCGGCACTTCACGTGCTAACTGTTAAGCACGCCCGTGCTAACAGTTAGCACGGGTTTGTGAATCAAGCCCTAAGTATTTAATTTGCACACACCACCAGTGTCTTTTTCCAGACGGAAGAGGGGAAGTGCCATGACAAGCTGCAACCCTTTTACAATACATCTGTCGCTTCCAAGTCAAACTTTCATTCCCCTGTAATAATAGAAATTACCACGGAGACTGAGCTATTGCTTATTGGAAGTGACAGTGATGTGAAACGTGGGAAGGACTTTTATTATTCTTATTACATCAAGCCAGGAGATAGTAAACCCAAATCAGCAAGACATACATATTTTTGTCTGTGACTTGTGCTAGCTGAAATCCATATTGTATTTACTCAAGTGTAGTATAGGACAGCAATCCACAATAGAGTGGAACGGTTTCAAACACTCGAGGAAAAAGCTTCCACATTAAGGAAATGGATCTGTGCTCCGTGTTTAAAGTAGAGAGGCAGCAGGGAACTGGAGATGGGTGACCTTGGCAGCTACAGACAAGGGGTGCCTTGTTTCCTAAAGAACCTAGACTGAATATTTTCCTAACCTTTGTAGATGGAGAAATAGTTGGTAAGATATGGAGTATTTTATTGGACTAGGTTGAGGTCTTTATCGGCTAACTTGTGTTTATAGTTACACAGCCCTTCACATCTCATTATACTCACATAGAGGTTCAGCTTCCTATGGAAAATGGGTCTTTGTAGATATGGGGCTGAGATAGGTGTGAAGGGAAATGGAGCAAAAGTGGAGCAATTGTCCAAAACAGCCATACAAAATTCTTGTTTCATATTGCGGCTAAAACCAGACTGGCAGCCCCTCCACTGTCATTTTCTGTGCACCTATTTAGACAAATATTCCAATAGAGGTAAATATCTGGAGGGGATGATGATTTCTGTGATAGCGTGTAAGCTTGATGGTGCAGGGTTCACTTTCCTTTTTGTGTAATGTTTTTGTGATTGTGTCTTGGAGAGAAACTCTGACCAAGAATTAAACTTTATCCCAATTAGTAGCTGATACCCCCTTTTACATGAGAAATCTATTGCTTTTCACAAACAGGCCATCAGGGGGCACTGTATGATTGATCATGGGGTGAAACCTCTCCCACAAGAAACTCTGAGGACCGTGGTACTCCTGGCAGTTTCCTGTCTGTGAACCTTGTTGCATTGTGGGAAAAAGCTGTTTACAGCTGTTTCCAACTGCCAAAAAAGCATGCAGCAGCTACATCACCCGCCAACAGTAAAAATGTCACCATGTAATGTCAGAATGTAAATTGGGGATTTAAAAGATTTTACAATGGGCAAACACTGACTAAATCATTTATACATAATTATTGTAAAAATGAAGCACTTTTTTATTACGTTATTTTAACTGGAGTTCCTCTTTACGTTTATAATGTAAACTCCTTAACTGCTTATTGACTGTGGAGTTACCATGACTTAAAGGTTGATGCACATACCTGCAGTAATATTGCAGTGCATAGACAGCGCATGACAATATTACCCTCACATCCACCAGCAGTACCGCAAGTTACAGTAGTAGTGGGAGAGTTGATGCGGTAATGTTAACGAGCATCACTGTTAGTAATGTGAATTACTGTAGCAGTGGTTGGGCTACTCGGGTACAGAACGTCTCGCTAATAGCATAGTGCATAGAACTGCAGGTGGAAGTAAGGGTAATATTGCTGTTGGCTGTCTGCGCACTGTAATATTACCACAGGTACGTGAATCAACCCCCTAATAGGTAAGTGGATGTCAACATTGTTACTTTATTAACCGCTTCTGGAGAGATTGAAATCTATGGCCTGTTTGGAAGCGTGTATTCCTGTCCTGCCAGGGGAGTAGATTTCCCTCACTGCCACCACGAGTTCTTGCCACTTTTGCCGCTCCCACCAATCTTGTCACTGTCTCCCTGCCGCAGCTCAGTCGCCCTTCTGTCTGTATGACAGCAGAGCTCTGTGAGCCAGTCAGGAGCTGATTTCGTTGGCTCCTGGCTCTGTCATCAATGTGAGCAATTCCCATTGGCTTACATTGTTCACACGATTAAGACCCAATGAAAGCGGTTCCTGACCGACTCACAGACTTCTGCCATCATGGAGATGGCAGAGTGGGTGGCCTGAGGCGACGGGTGTGCGGGCATGTGCGGCGGCAGTAGCGATTCAGAGCGGCGATATGTCGGAAAGAGAACGTTTTTGTTACCAGCGGACTCTGTTCCTTAAGGAGCCAGAGACTGCTGGTATGTGTTAATGCAAGTTTGGTCACCAGTTACCAAAAACAAGCATAACTAAGATGTGTTTTATGTACAGATAACTAGATGGTAAATGAGATGCAAATTGTTCCATTGGTCCATTATAAAGCTGCATTAATTTGCATTGAAAGTTTACATAATCCTGTAGAACTCTGAACAATTTGCATCTCATTGACCATACCTAGAGATGATGACCTCTCCCAAATTTTCTATAAACTCATTATAGTGTGACCTAGCCCATTGATTAACAGGAGTTCTGAGTTTGAGACACTGAAGCCCCAAAAAAGTAAGAGATATTGAATTCTACGTGTAGTACGGATATTTCATAGAACATTATTAGAAAAGAAAAGTCTCGTATTTTTATTTTCAGTTATATAGTTGTTTTTTTTTATAACTTTGCATCATTCTCTCATATTTGCTATTACAAACCAAACTGAAACAGTCAAGCTAATGACCCTTTGAACTCCTGTGCAGTTAGTAAAACCTTATCTAAAGCTGCCTCGCACTGTTTCTTTGTTTTATAATTGCTTCAGAAAATAGGACTGCCTCCAACCCAAGTTGGGTCGGGAGCTCAGAGAAGCTCTTTTGCATATATAACTGAAGTTTCTTAACTCTAACTCTTCCTGTACTGGAAACAATACAAGACTTGTTTATTTGCTACAAATGCTCTATTTCTTAGCTGTACTACACATACAATGCATTATTTTATAAGTTTATTTTCACTTCAGATTCCTTTAAATGTGTTTTCCTGTGCTGAAAATGTGCATGAAAACAGACAAGTGTGACCCCTGTCTAAAGACTCGCACACACTGAGGCATTTCTGTCACCTGGGGAGGATCGGTACTCAATCCCTTGGGTCACAGTGCAGTTCTAACACTGTACAGATGACACTAGCCTCTAGGCTAGCAGTGCACATTGCTATGGAGGAGGGCGAAGCAACAATGCAAGCAGTGGAGCAGTGTACAGGGAAAAGGGCAGAACAATTCAATTGGGCGGTGCGTTAGTGTCAGGAAAATCACTTAAGCTATATATTATAAAGAATACATGTATCACTTTGGTGACATAAGCAATAGCTATTGCTGTATCAATAGTAGCACAGCCATAATTGTCAGGAATCTTAAGGGATAAGAACCCAGGAATGCAAAGTGGCTAAGATCGAGAGCTGTAAGAGAAATAAAATGAAGCAAAACAAAATAATTGATTGTGCACTTTCTCGTTTTTTGTTTTTTTTTTTTTTTTGTGGCAGACTTTGTCCGCGAGTAAAAGAAACATTGTACAATTGTGTGTAACATATGGAACAATAGTGCTCCGTTGCAAGGGGCAATTGTCTCATTATTTTCAAAATATATTCCCTACGTAAAAACGAATATGGTAATTTAGAAATCCTATATTTGTAGCACAGTTTAATTGAGTACTGATGCTGTTTGAACATTTCCCTGTGCTTTTAAAGGGGCACTATAGCGAAAAACTTTAAAATTTAAACTATGTGCAAACATATTCAAATAAGAAGTACATTTTTTCCAGAGTAAAATGAGCTAAAATTACTTTTCTCCTATGTTGCTGTCACTTACAGTAGGTGGTAGAAATTTGACAGAAGTGACAGGTTTTGGACTAGTCCATATATTTATAGGGGATTCTCAGGGATATATTTGTTTTCAAAAGCACTTAGTGAATGGCAGTTGCTCTGTCCAACTGCCAAAAAACTGTGTAGTGAGCAGGGAAGCTGGCCAGCATTATTGTTTAAATCCTTTTTAGGGAATATCTTTATAAAGAACAAAAGTCTTGCTGAGCTTCCCCTATGAAGAGATGGGCTAGTCCAGAACCTGTCACTTCTGTCAGATTTCTACTGCCTACTGTAAGTGACAGCAGCATAGGCGAAAAGTAATTTATGGCTCATTTTACTCTGGAAAAAAATGTACTTCTTATTTGTATATGTTTGCACATATTTAAAATGTTAGTTTTTCACTGTAGTGCCCCTTTAAATAACCTAAAGGCATCCTCATGTTCATTATGTATAATCTATTAACACAATTCAACAATGAAACATCAGCAAAGCGATTTTCTCCCATAGGACTCAAAGCACACAAGCTTTTCTCAGATCAGTACATAGTGGTATGTACAGGCCAAAAAGTTATGTGATCATAACTGCCAGACTACACAGGTGGCTTTTTAGTTTTAATTTAAATGTGTTGAAGCGGTCTTGATTAAGTTTGGCAAGGCATTCCACAGTGTAGGGGCAGCATGACAGAAAGCTTTGGCTCAAAAGGTTTTTAGTTGAACTCTAGGGGTGGTCAAATTATTGGATCCTTTTGATCTGAAGCTGTGGGAGGTGTGACACAGTTGCAACAAGTCTTTCATGTAACCAAAGCCTAGAGATCATGTAGGGATTTGAATGTTAGCATGCCAATTTTGAAAAGGATTCTCCATTTTATTGAAATCCAGTGTAGTGAGCAAAGGTTTGGTGTAATGTGACAATAGCAGGGTTGCAGCAGCATTCTGTTCTAGCTACAGGTGGTGTAGGTCTTTATTTGGAAGACTTGCATGGAGGGCATTGCAATAGTCCAGCTGTGATAGGTTGGAAGATCCTCTGAAGGAATGAGTTGCTTAATTTTTGCAATATTCCTTAAGTGACACAAGGATTGTTTCACAACAGCTGAAGTTTAATTCCTCATCAATCAGTAAATGCAAGATGTGCACCATTTTGGAGCTAGTAAGGTCGAGTTCCCTACCCTCAATGGTGTTGGCTGTGTCTGGAGCTGCTTTGCTATTAGGCGCTGACCTGAACCTCTGTTTTGGCAGCGTTTAGTTTAAGCCAGTTTACATTCATCCACTTGTGAAGCTCAGCTAAGCATATGTTTATTTTTGGAATGGGGTCTGTCATGTTGGGTTTGAATGACAACTATAGCTGGGTGTCATCAGCATAGCAATGATATGTCAGACTGTGTTTTTGGATAATTTATGAGTAGCAACATGTATATGGTAAACAGCAAGGGGATAGTATCGAGCGCTGGGGCACATCATAGTTGAGTGGTACAGGGTTGGTCTGGAAAGGCTACAAGGCTACCCTTGAAAAGATGAGAACCATTGGGCGACTAAACCATCAATGACACAGTAGTCTTGTTGAGCAAGATCTAACGATCAACTGTATCAAAAGCCGTTGCGAGATCAAGCAAAATCTGGATTAAATAGTCATCTCTGTCTCTGGCCCTGAGCAGGTCATTGCAAATCCGTGCAAGGGCTGTTTCAGAGCTGTGGTGCTTCAAGTTGGAAATATTCAGCCTTCTCAATAACTTTCCCAGAAAGTGGAGGTTAGAGACAGCTTTGTTGTGACAGGCACTAAAAAGCACAAATATCCATAGATACAATCAGAAGTACTTCTTCACATAATTATACCATGTATCGAAAATCACTGGCTTGGAGAACATTAGCGCTCAACAGGCCCATTTCTGGGGAGGGGGGAGAGACAGGCAACCACCTGGAGTGCGTGCTAGGGGAGTAGCAAACGCAGAGGGAGAGAGGGAGGAGAATGCAGAGAAAAAGCTAATCAGGCCAAGTAACTCACCCTCCAGGTCTAGGAATAGCACACCTGATCTGGCTTCTTCTTCGACGCCCTTGTTTCCATAGCTGCAAGTCATAATGTGATGGCGGTTTACATGATGACTGATGTCCTGCAGCTACTGAAGTCCTGAAGCCCAAAGAGGAAGATGAATCACAGCTCTCTCCTGGCCCTGGATGGTGAGTTACTTGCTACTTTGTATCCTGCATGATGGGAGTCATCTGGTTACCTATACTTGGGTGGAGCTACATCTGGCTGCCTACACTGCAGGGTTCCTCTTAATACCTATACTTGGGAAGAGGGGTGGTTATATCTGGCCACCTATACTAAAGGAACATCTGGCTTTCAATACTGGGGAAAAGAAGCTGCTTCAAGCTACCTACACTGCGAGAGAAATCTGGCTATCTATACTGAGGGGATATCTGGCTACAAATACTAAGGGAACATCGGCTACCTATACTATCAGGAAACATCTGGGTACCTATACTGGGGGGGGGGGGGCTACATCTAGCTACCTATACTGTGGAGGTCATCTGGCTACATATACTTGGGGGACATCTGGCTACCTATATGGGGGGGGGGGGGGGCTACAACTTAGTACCTATACTGTAAGGGTCATCTGACTACTACCTGTACCCATACGTATACTTTTGCAAATAGCTCATTGTGTTCAGAAATTTTGCCATTATGCACAATTACACGAACATGCGCAATTTGATTCTTTGGACCTTATAGTTTTTGAGAGAACTGATTGAAAATGGAGAAAATGTAATTAATTTATTTTCTGGACAGTGGGCTGAATTGGACAGGTTGTTCAGCAAGCTGATTTGCATAGATGACAACTTACAGGGAAACCGAGAGGGAATTGAGACAATTCCTTAGAAGGACTAGTTCTACACGTACCTATGTTTATTTCATCATGTTGCATGTCACTTCAGGAATGCTTTAATGACACTGCTGTGATCAAGAAGGATCACAGCACTAGTATCTCTAGTGCTATTCAGT
Organism: Hyperolius riggenbachi; assembly: GCF_040937935.1. Taxonomy (NCBI): domain Eukaryota; kingdom Metazoa; phylum Chordata; class Amphibia; order Anura; family Hyperoliidae; genus Hyperolius; species Hyperolius riggenbachi. The sequence goes on along the minus strand of NC_090648.1, from coordinate 361,367,236 downwards.
GGGCTGTGTGGCTCTGAATGTCCCTCCAGTGACAAAGTGTCACGGATTCCTTTGTCATCATCAGGAAGGATGATTAGAGATTTAATTAACTCTGAATGCCATCTTTTATTTAGGAAAAGTGTATATTGACACAAAACTGTGCCAGGTGTATAGAGAAGCTCTGAGAGGTACACTGCGAGTGATGGAGCTCTTTATGGCCTGTCATTCCACTCAATGAACTCTTCAGGTAAAATGGTGGTTTCTTTCAACATTAGCTTCAAACATTTTGACAGCAGTAAAATGATCCCTTTTGCTGTATAAGCCTTGATGAACCCTCCCACTCATTCCCACTCTGCAGATAAATGATGAATCTGTGCCTGAAAGGGGCAAATGGTCACACAGCATGATCATTTGTCAATTTATAAAAAAGAGGCCTCCGAGTACTGACTATGGATTTATAGTCTAAATTAATCTAAGTGTTCTCCGAGAAGCACTTAAAGCAGGTTGCATATTCCAAATTGAGTAATTGTGTGTGAACCAACCAACAGCAATAGGCTTTTATTTTACATTGGAAAATGAGATATAAAATGTTAACCAGCATCTGCAATTTCCTGCTACCATTAAGGTTAGGCTAAAAAAAAAGTCCCAACTCTAGGGAAATAATGATGATCTGCATTTAGACCTCAAGCAGCTGATTCTAGTTACATAGATTAATAGGAAATGATTTGCAGCGGAGAAGATGAAATGTGTATGTGGGTAGATGTACAGATTATTATTAAGTTAACCTCCATTTGTGTTTTTGCTTTTTAAGATACTACGCTATCTGCTGCCAGCCTCTGGTTTACAGGAACAAAATGACCCCACTGAGGATAGCCCTGATGCTTGGTGGCTGCTGGATCATTCCAACTTTCATATCATTCCTCCCGATTATGCAAGGATGGAACAGCATAGGCATTCTGGACTTGGTGAGTTATTAAAAAACACGAGCACAGTGTGCGAAGTTATGAACTAAAAGTTGGTGCTATAACTGGCCTCAATTTTAAATATTTTGACCAATGTAATGTTTTGTCTTCATTACAAAAACCGTTATTTTTCTTTTAAAAGGTAGCTTCTAATTCCTTTAAAAAGGAACTTTACTGAAAATAACGTAATTAATATTTTTGTTCCCATTAATTTAAAAATGTAGTCAGTGTTTGCCCACTGTAAAATCTTTCCTCACCACAATGTGCATTGAGATTTATCACATGGCGACATCTTTAGTCTGTTCAGTGTTGGGGGGGGTGGGGGGAGGGGGCGTATAGATAGGCATCCTAAGCATTAATGTGAGGATGGGGTTACATACAGATATATGGCAATATGTACACTATCTATAGAAAGTGTGTCTTATGCTTAATCCAGGAAGGTTACTGTAAAAGGTGGCTATACTGATTTATTTGTTGCATTCTACTGTAAATCACTACAGTTCCTCTTTAACAGGTAAGTACATTCATTGCCTTAAATCTAGATGAACTGGACTTGCTATTTTATACTAATCATTGAAGAACTTTTTTTCTTTCGTAGTACCATAAAATAATTTGCTATATACATAAATTAGTATATTATGGGCCAAGGCCAGGAAGTGCAGAAATGACCCAATGACACTAGCCTTAAAATCATTAAGGCTAGCTTAATATTGTTAACATTTCCATGAAAAGTTGTGGTCAAATTCAAATCAAGGTTTATAGACCGCTATGTTTTTTTTTCTGCTAACCACATGAAAAGAATGGACTCTGTGTACTTTGAGAAAACTGTGGTCCTTATTCATTTTCTTTTCTACTACTCTTTCCCCTAAAAGATCATTTTTTTTTATCTTCTTGCTTGCTGGTGGTGTGATGGGTATTTTATTAATAAAGTTTGAAATTAACCTAGGACTGTGCTGTCCAACTGGTGACCCATGGGCCAGATGTGGTCTACAGGCCACATTAGCTTGTCTGGCCTATTTTTGTGTCAGTCTCTCTTCTCTTGCAGGTCCACCTCTTGTTTACACTTGGCTTCAACCTCCCCCCCCCCCCCCCCCCCAATCCGGAATATTGATGCTCCGCCCCACCAGCCAAAATATTCTGGTGCTTGCCTGCCCATTAAGTTGGACAGCACTGACCTTGAAGAAAACTTGGGAGAAAAAGTAAATTGAATAAGGGCACATGTGTTATGGTTGTTAGCAGGGCTGTGGAGTCGGTCCAAAAATCCACCGACTCCGACTCCTCAGTTTAGGATTCCACCGACTCCGACTCCACGACTCCGACTCCTCTAATTTGCATATTACAATTTTGTTGATTAAAAGTATGTAACATGAAATTCGTCTCTTAACTGCCAACGCTTAGGAATTTTACAAGACAACTGAAGTGAGCAGGATATGTAGACTACTATATTTATTCCCTTTAGACTAAAACTAGTCCTTGGTAAGAGTACTTGTAAAAGGTACAAACCGGAACAAAGAACATCTATCAGGACCTAGGCAATGTAAGTGTGGGTACATGTAAGAATGATGTGCAGGTACTCTGCAGGGGAATGAGGAGATTGTAAACAGACAACACCTCTGTGTTCAATGTGCACAGCATTCTCAGTGGATCCCCTGCAGCTCTGTGGAGAGTGCATATGTAGAGTATAGTACTACTGTGTAACAAAGTAAACCTGAGACAGATGAAATTAAAGTTTTATACATACCTGGGGCTTCCTCCAAGGCTCCAGCCGCCTTCAGGATAATCAGTCAATCGTTGTCCTCCACCATCTGGATCTTCTGCTATGAGTCCAGGTACTTGAGCCAGTCAGGCGTAGTGCGCATGCACACACTCCGCCGCCAGGAGCATACTACACCTGTGCAGCACTATTGCGCAGGTGCAGAATGTTCCTGGCTGTGGGAGCGGCATGCGGCCCGGACAGCGCTGACTGGCTGAATTACCAGGACTCATAGCAGAAGATCCGGGTGGTGGAGGACAGTGAGGGACTGAAGGGGCTGGAGGAAGCCCCAGGTATGTATAAAACTTTACTTTTCATCCGTCTCCGTTACCCTTTAATTTGTAGTCACCAAACCAAATTTTAATAACATATCAAATTATTTGATTTCATGAGCAAAGAGAGTGCATACATTTGCATAAATCAGCATCAGTGCAGAATTATTTCCATCTCGTTGACCATCTCTATTAGTGACACGGCTACACATCAGGCTTTATTCTTACAGCATAGATGTTATTAAGTATATATAAGAGATTCCTGTGTACACATCATATATACAGTCACAATCAGATATGTATATCTGACCTTAAAAATACGGGGACTGCTTTATTGAAGCAGCACAAGTAACTAATTTTGATTGGTTTATTTCATTTTTGTGGACTAAGCACAGCTATTACTGTATATATACTGTATATATACATTATTTTTAGTGACTATTATCTGAGAAATAGAACATTTTATCATATTTTCTATTTTAATTACAGTTACAAATTCATTAGGAGTCGGAGTCTGTGCATTTTTTCCCGACTCCGACTCCAGGCACCCAAAATTGCCCGACTCCACGACTCCACGACTCCGACTCCGACTCCGACTCCACAGCCCTGGTTGTTAGGCAAGTAGTAGACCTTTCCTGTCACCAAGAAGTTATTGCACTGAAACCCGCTGGTGACAGATGATCAGGCTGGCATGGACACAAGTAACAGAATTCAAACATGTAAGTTCAAGACAGATAATTTGTGCTCCAAATGGCACCTGGTAATTTCAGCACTGCCATGGACCACAATGTTAATTGCTGCAATAGTGGGGCCCGTGTGTAATTTGGGCTTCGGACTTCTAGTCGGCAGCAGATAATGTACTAGAAGAAGCAGGTAGTGTTAGATGTAGGGTAGCAGGAGGGTTAGTTTTAGGAGTAACTCTGGGAAAGTGTTAGTGTTAGTGTTAGGGGTAGGTAGGGGGAGAGGTAGGTTTGGTAAATGATTAGTAGGATACTGGCAGTATTGTCCAAATTTTCTGGTGCAGAATTAATTTAGACTTCATAAAAGGCACACAGACTTGTGATATGCTGGAACAGGATGTGATGAAGACAATTTTTCAAAATACCATGGTTATTGCAAATCAAAAGAATATGACCTACAGTCATCAACCTCCTTTTGATCCAGCCACTTAGATGTAATTATTATTGCTACCTATTATTTCCCTAGCGAGACCAATCTTTGCACAAACCTTACATTCGGCTGAAGTGTTGACAGCAGGCGAAGGTCATTAATGGTAATACTAAGAACGGATGCTAATCTTGCAGTGCGTAAAACCGATATTTCTGCTCTGAGAACTAATGGTCATGTCTGTTTTTAGATGTCTCGAAGATAATGACTTTTAAATAGTATAAGGGTTGCTTAAAATACCTGTGGCATCTCTGATATTTCAATTAAAGGTTTCCTTGAAACTAAACTAGCAACATTTAGTTGAAATCACACCATCTGATTGGCTGTGAAATGCCAGGCAATCTCTAGTGCCCATAGCACTACAGTCTTCTTCACTTCCACATAATTACTATGCCACACTTTTACTGCTTAATAAATGTTTTCCAGTTAGTACTGAAACATCTCATTATAGTAGGAATTTTTACCGAAGTTAAAATACCGACTACTATAAATCCCAGGCCAGGAACTTCTGAGTCACTGCTGATAGCAAGTGGCTTTAATAGTTCCCTATACACTTTGTTCTTGGCGTTTTCTAAAAATACTGCACATTTATATTGTCAGATAAGCATTAAATTAATTTTAGTCATACATTCAACAGCTGAGACTTACAAGAATGAGTCACTGAAATGAACCAGAACCATAATGTTGAAGGCAATATCAAAGCCCCCTGTATTATCCTAGTCCCAGCAAGAGTCGGATCTGTGTGACTGACAGCAAGAACAAAGGGAGAGAAGCTGGACAATTATTATTACCAAGGCTAAATAGAGCTTGGTGCAGCGAAACCCGGCAGAACAGTCTCCATAACCAGCTACTTATACCCTCGCTTCCATTCACAAGGATAAGAAAATGGAGCAAATTGCATTTAAATTATTACCTGCTTATTTCAATGTAGTGGTTTAAAGAATTTTAATAATACCTATGGCAGCTGAGGATCTCTATTCTTGTGCATAGTTATCGTATGTATTGAGATTTCATTTGGTTAATTTTATACCGCGCAGCATAAATATGTAAGTAGATTAATGCAGTCTGAAAAAAGCGATTAACGTTATATTAAAACTGAGAAACTCTGTCATGAATGGGCTTTGGTAAGAATTATTTTTCCATCTTAAAATGTATTTTATCCCTATTAGGGATAAGCAGCCAATCTCTGCATTGTTGATTTTAGAAACGTTGGGGGAACTTGCAAACCACTTAGTGGTAATGGCTGCCAACTGGGGTGAATAGTTCTCTTCTAGATGCCACCCTCTGGGTAGCTATTTTGCATCAAATGGCATCTTTAAGATCATGGTGATGGTCTTGCTAAAGCTGTAAAAATGACATCACAAAGGACCCATGTGCCCTTCTAGTAATGTATATTAAATGTTGCATACTGCCATCACTGTTCCCTTCCCAGTGTGCTCTACTGTCACTACAATGTCTGTCATTTTATCTGCCAACAAGATGCCTACTGCTGCAGTTTCTTATTGACCAATAAATACAATGTGGCTGTAAAGGTGTCCATATATTTAGAAATGTATGGGTAGATTGACCAAGAGACAGATCTCTCTCTGATCAAATCTGATTGGAGAGAGATTTGTTGGCTTCCAAATACACTGCAGGCCGATTCCCGATCGATTTTAGCATGAAATATCTCAGGAGTTGGTCTCACGGCACTGCCATATCCACCGCCCTGGCTGCCCTTCAATGTTAAGGCATCTGCCCTTCCCTTGTGCCCATCCCTTGTAAATATCACCTGTCCAGCTGTCATGAACCCCAGTCTCCTCCACTGTCTACCCCAAGCACCACTGGCACACTGAGCGTGACCACTTGGTGTGTCATATACATATGCCTGCTGGTGCTCAAGGAGACTGGGAGTTGCCGCAGCTGGACTGATAAGATTTACAATGCGTGGGTACTGGGTGGGGCATTTACATTTGGCTGTCAGACAGAGGGCGGGGGTTCATCGGTTTTAGCGATATCACACAACGGAAAAGCAGCCCCCCCCCCCCTCCGATTGACCACATCCAAGCAAGATTTTACTGCTTGATTTACTACCGAAATCGGTTGAAACATTGATCCGGGCATGGTTGTTGCGGCCCATTAGATTTGTTGTAATTATTATCAGATGGTTGATAGGGCTGCAATATTGGTAGATGTCTGTATGCATATCATTAGATTGTCCCATTCACTTGCACTATGAAATATCATCTGAGGTTTACTTTATATGCCTGTAATCTACTTTTATAATCTCTCTATCACTACTATCTGCCTGTCATCATATGGCCAATTTTACTTTGCTCTGCAGCAACAATTATTGAGGTATTGCTTGAACATCCCTCTGTTCAGTCTCAGAGCAAGGTGTCCAAACAGGTCAAAATATACAAGATTTATAAAACTGAACTGGGACACCACTAAAATTAGTGGTGGCAGAATGGGGGTGGGCAGCTCAGCAGTTGTAAAGACCACCACAGCCAGGTATTGGAGCTTCATCTCTTTTCGTCACTGTTAAAAGGTTATGTTCCTCGGGGGCAAACCTTCAGAGGAGAAGTAAAACCTCTAAGTGGCTGACTCATTGCCAGCTAAACCACTAATTGGGCAGAAAGCTCTGGCCATACAGTGGCTATGCTGTAAATGAAGCTGCCAATCAGACTTTTATCTCTGAAGGCCCACACCTGGGGTTAAAAAAATCCATGTCTGCATTATGGTTACTTCAAAAATAACAGCAGGATGGGGGACTGTTGGTCTTTCTTATTGCCACAATCTCCAAAGCCTTATCAGCCACATCATATATCACTAAGGATCCCTGGAACTATCCAGTGTTGTGTATTAGTGTAAAATTGTTGTGCCAGAAAAGGCATCCATTTCTCTAAGGGCCCTTTTTAGGGCAAGAAATGCTGCAAAAGGCCTTAACATTATTATTGCCAGCAAAATGGTGGGTAGACTAGGGGGACTGCTGCAATCCATCAGATTGATGAAGACCTCAAAAAGTACCACTAAGTCCGCTTATTTTTCACAAGTGCATCGCCGTTGTTCAGTTACTTTGAATAGGAACTGAACACAAGACAGAGATTGAATTTCATTTTTACCTGACTCCAAAGTTCAATCCTTCTCTCTTGCTGCTTAGAGAACGAAATGCCTTGAAAGTTTTTAAGAATATCTTTTTATTTTTCATATTTTTATCCTCACCCTCCTTATGCAACCCATATATTCTGGAAAGATCAACTGTGCATGAGGAATGAAAGACTTGAGCTGCTGTTATCTACAGAAATGTCTATTATAGACTTTGCCATATACAACAAATTATGTAAAAATGCAGCGGAAAAGAGCAAGAGGCCGTATGCTCCAGAATGTCAGGATTTCTTATGTAATGTTGCTAAAAGATGTTTTTAGCAACTTGTGAAACATTTTGTTATTCAAGCTTTAATTCATTAAAGAGACTCTGTAACAAAATTTTGAAGCCTTATTTCTTCTATCCTATATGGTCCTGTAGCTGTTCTAATGTGCTCTGTCTTGCTGCAGCCTTTCCTATTTGCACAGTGGCTGTATGATCTCTGTTATGATCTAATCTTCTCTCCTCTGTCGGCTCTGTCGGGCTGAGGCAGTCAGGCTGGAATGTGCTGTGCTGCTTGTGATTGGATAGAAGCTATACACACCCTCTCCAGGCCCCTGCATACTCTGTATGACTCACAGATTGAGCCACTCTCAGTGTATCATTTGCTATGTCTTTTGTTTGTAAACACTGCATAAAATGGCAATTAGAAGCCAGGATTGCAGCAGGGAGAGGCAGAAACCGCACAGAGGGGCCCAGGAGAACATAATGAATAGAACAGTATGCTTTGCATTGTAAGAATTTTACAGTACAGATTCTCTTTAAATAACCAATAATATATGGCTCCCAATGCCATATGGAAGTACAAACCTGTTCATACCGCACCTAGCTGGCCTGAAGAAAGAGGAGGTGATGCTGGAAGCCGGTATACTTGATCCACTGCGCTTCTCTACATATAACAGCACAGTGTACCACTGAGGCCATGGGATAGGAGGGAGTTATGCCCCTCCCCCATGCCAAAGTGTGATTATCTCAATCCCCTCCTCATGGTTCAGCTCTCCCACAGCAAGTAAAGTCACTATCCCCCCCCCCCCCCCCCCCCCTCCCCTCCACCTGAGTAAAGCCACCAAACCACGCTGGAAGCTCCCTAACAAATGCAGGCATTATCCTACTTACAACCTTTTTTTAAAGCAAACCTGATGGGATCTAAATGTTTGTAAGTGCAAGAAGGGAGGAAAGAGTTTAAGCCCCCCTCCCAATAGCCTGACCATACAGCACTGTCCTCTCCTCCTGGCTGACTCACATGCAGCAGCACACTATAACTGTATGATACTAAATAATAATGCTGGTAATGCCTCCTTTCTATTCTATTGGGGGTGCTTGTTACACTCGTCTGTAGGTTATGCAAGCATCCAGGGCCAGTCTCAACCATTTAGTAATCATCCAGCTATATGAGGCACTAGGAGATCATTTTTGTCTTAAGGGATTTGTTACTTTTGGAGTTCAGGTTGTGGAGCGACAGACCTTTACATTTGTATATAGACAGGGGTAGGAATAGCTGTAATTTTAATGGAATAGTTTGATAGGGTTATGGAGCAGTTTTATTGTACCTTGATTCTGCTTTTTTCAAGGGAGCAATGTTTTGGTTGATTTTGTGCAGAGTTATCAGATATTAACCAATTGATGATCCGTTAAAAGGGTTAAAACGGGCTCTCGATGCCCGTACACACCTGGTGCCCCAAATTCTACTCCAAGCTCAAGAATTTTGCAGAGTATAAATCACTATACTAGCATTAGATTGGTCCTTCTATAAATGATTTTGCTCTGTAGCATTTGGCAATTTCATCATGGTGTTGCTGACTATCGTCCAGGTCTAGGAAATGTGCCTTGTGTTCTCAGGTCTTAGTGTATGGATGGACTCATTCAATAGTAAAAGTAGACAGTCCTCATTTTCCTTTTCTGGCCAGTGCTGCTAATTAGTCATTGTTAGGATGGACAGGCCAGGGACATAGTAATATCAAAACAGCCACCTCCATGACTGCTATAGTGCACAGGATCAGAAAAACCAAGTGGTTTTACACAGAGGCGCTTATCGTGACCTTAAGACTGCACTATGCGTACTCCTGTTGGTTATTGCCAGAAGAAGCAGGAATATACCCACAAAACACACTGCACTGTATGTTGGAGTATATAAATACATTTGTTTGTACTAAAGCCGACAGTATCATGGCTGCTTCATGGGAGATGAGTCCACCACCGCCTCCTGAGGAATTTTAAAGTTTTTCGATCTATTTTATTCTGTTGGCGCCTCTGTTCTCCTTACAAGTGGTCTCTGTGTTTATCATACGTTTCTTGTTCAACTCTGTGACAGTATGGCTCTTGTACTGAAATCAAGTGAAGGTTGTAGTTTGTGAGCAGTGTGGGGACATGAGGAATCGATGGGTGCTTGCAGACTTGCACCTTGTATGTGGGGGTATGCTGCCATATCCACTCATATCCATAGGTGAGTAGAGATGAAAGTGCCATTGCTTAGCTATCTAGGTCAGTGATGGCTAACATTGGCACTCCAGCTATGGTGGAACTACAAGTCCCATGATGCATTGCAATACTCTGACAGCTCTAAGCATAACTCGGGGAGGCAGAGGCATGATGAGATTTGTAGTTTTGTCACAGCTGGAGTGCCAAGGTTAGCCGTCACTGATCTAGGTCTTAGAGCACTATCAACATTTTGTGATAGGGCTTCATTATCTACAGCTACTACACTAGGGCAACCTGTATATTCACTCTCTGCTTTTTGCACAACGAATGCTATAATTCCATTGCATTCATTTAAGCGTGTATGATTGTGAGACACTGTGCAAGCACTCTTCACTGTGGGGATGGTGGGACAGAGATCCAGACCAACCCCCACACTTACATACATGTTATAGAAGTAGTATGTTGCCATTGTTAATAGCTGCTGCCCCTGTCTGCCCTGAGATAATGTACATCCTGTTGTAGCAAAAAGCTGGGAGTAATCCGAGATTAAATGAGGCAAAAACAGTCTGATTCGGTGAACGGACAATGGATGTGTTGTCTATTAACACAAGCAAGCTAAGCTATACTTATACTGTTAAGGGCCCAGGATTTAAAGGGAAGATGAGGTGCTAAGGTAAGTGGTCAATTACATACAATCATTAACCCTATTCACACAAACACTTACTAGCTGGAATTCTAGTCATGATAAGAATGCAAGTGGGATTCAATGCACCAATGGAGGATATTCATTTCCATGAATGAATTGCATGCAAAAACTTTCTGTACTAAACCCTTTCACCAGCACTGAGGATTGCTTGTTTTGAGAGTCCCTTCTCTACCCACAGCCATCAGCAAGAAGCAAACATTTCATGCATGATATCATTTTTTTTTACAAATGTATGCAGCTTCAAGATGGACCAATAAAGTCCCACCAACATTTAATTTGATTGATCTTTTTTACAAGCCGCATATATTTTCATACATAATTTTCATAATCCTGCATCATTTTGGAATTATTTGCATCTCGTTGACCATCCCTAGGTTTATTGGCTTCCCCTCGAAATAGGCTCTAGACTGTTGTTAGGAACATTAGATGAGTGAGATCTAGTGATCTTTACTGAACTACTCCGCATCCAGACCTTTTTTTCCCCCTATGGACCAGCGCAGTTTTGACATTTTAGCTATATCCCTATTTAATCATCCATAACTTTATCCCTACTCGTGACACCTAAATGATCTAGATATCTTTTTTTTTTTTTTTTCAAGACAAACTACTTTCATTGGGGGATATTTTGTCCCACATAAAAAAAAAATGTATTTTATCCCTCCCTATAGATGGCCAGATGTGTCTCCAGTATCAGCCCCCCCCAACCCCCCCCCCCCCCCAGTATAGCCATATTTGTCCCACAATATCATCCCCCCCGGCATAGCCAGATGTCTCCATTGTATTTTCCTCCCCCCCCATATAGATAGACAGATTCGCCCTGGAATTAGCACCCTCTTTACAGCTAGATGTGATCCCAGGTTAAACGTTCCCCCATTACAGCCAGATGTGCCCCAGGATTAGCGCCCCTCCCCATTATAGCCAGATGTGCTCCCAGTTTTAGATTATGCCCCCAGGGTAACCAATTGTGCCGTAATTATTAGATTACCTCCTCCCTAGTTACTCAGATATTTCCAGTTTATATGTTAGTTCCCCCCTCCAGAAATGCTTTGCCCCCATTATAGATAGCCAGATGTGCCTCCCACCCAGGCAGCCCCCTCTGTGCCCAGATCGGTACTAAAAATCAACAGCAAGCTTGCTTGTCTTACCTCGCCTGGTTCCTGTGATCCTCCTGCAGCCCGAGCCTCCGTTCAATGCTCTGCAGTCAGCCCCATAATGTTGAATATTCGAGTCCTGGCTTGATAACATCATCAAGCCGGGACTCAGATATTTGTCATCACGGTGCTGACTGCAGTTTGGTGAACATCGACTCTGGCTGCAGGGTGATCACTGAAACCAGACGAGGTGAGAGAGGCTGCTTCCAGCTTCTTTATTCTAGCAATGGAAGGGGGCAGATGAAGGATCACTGCAGTTGGCTGCTGCAGTGATTGTTCATCCGTGGGGGTTGGAGACTAACTGGCTTAACGGGAACATGTTCCCTTTTTCCAATTAGTATTGCAGCTGTAAATGGGGAGCATGCACAGGAGCACACCCGATTGTGCACAGCTGGGTGCAAGGGGCAAATCGTATATCTATGTACTGTCGTGGCTTTGATGAAGTCACAGAGGATGTAGATATACAGTACTGTATTGGTGGATAAAGTGGTTAAATGAGTTCTTAAATGTACTCATTCTTAAAAATGTTTAATAAGTACTTAATTTTATATTAAATGAGCTATTAAAATTCTTATGTATATCCCATTAACCAAAAACTGAAATGTGAAACAACAATATACCTTTTTATTAGAATTACTAATACCTTTAAAATTATTAGTTTTTATTTTGTTTTAATGCACTTTTTTTTTTTTTGTGTGGGAAGGATAGTCGAATAAAATGCAGCAATATAAATTCACCTTTACTTTCATTTTCTTCCAGGTAGAAAAGAGAAAATTCAGCAAAGAGTCCAATGCAACGTACTGCATCTTCATGGTGAACAAACCTTATGCTATAACGTGTTCCGTGGTAGCTTTTTACATTCCTTTATTTTTGATGGTGCTTGCTTACTACCGGATTTATGTCACAGCGCGAGAACATGCCCGACAAATCGGAGTATTACAGCGGGCAGGTGCCCCAGCGGACCACCGACATCAACATCCTGATCAGCATACTACTCACAGGATGAAGACAGAAACTAAAGCTGCGAAGACTTTGTGCATTATAATGGGCTGTTTCTGCCTGTGTTGGGCACCATTTTTTATCACTAATGTGATTGACCCTTTTATAAACTACACTGTGCCAGGGCAGCTGTGGACGGCGTTTCTCTGGTTAGGCTATATAAATTCAGGGTTGAACCCTTTCCTCTATGCCTTTTTGAACAAGTCTTTCAGGCGTGCCTTCCTCATCATTTTGTGTTGTGGAGATGAGAAGTACAGAAGGCCTTCAATACTTGGACAAACTGTTCCTTGTTCAACCACGACTATTAATGGATCCACACATGTTCTAAGGTGAGTACGTTCTTTTGTATCTAAACTGTGGCATTGCTCGTGTTCTTTTTTTCATCAACTGTTCTGATCAAGGTATAAAATGCTTCAGGAGATGTTGTCAGTAGTAATCATCATATTCATGGTTTGTAATTTTGAGGTCTACATTCCGGTCTGGAAACAGAATTCATCAGGGCATGCAAATAGGCTTTCTCTAAAAACTGTGGCATTCACGTAAAACTCCTAAAAAAATGGAGTGTTTGAAGGAAACCAGTCATGCCTTACACTGTTTGCTATAATTACAAACCTATTAAGTAGAGTCACATATATTAGTATCCTATCGACTTTCACAATGAGTTTTTTGTATCTTGAGTGTTGAAAAATAACACACATTTTTATACTGCCACATGGTGGAAACCAAATCATTTTCTATACTGTTTTTGTGCATCATTTCATTTCCACATGCTGTTATTTTCATTTTTTGCCATTGTTTTGATAGTTGCTTATTTTGGCAAATTTTGTGTGTTTTCTATTTACAGTATTGTAGTCCTTAATTTTGTTAACGCATAGCAAGAATGTTTTTGTGACTGGAGTAGTGATTAAAACTCCATTACATCCTAAAATGAAAAACAGATCGCAGTCATAACTAGTTCAGCACTGCAAAGCCCTTATCCAGAGCCAGATAATCTAAAAGCCAACTTAGGCAGGTGCTTAGTGCCTGGTGAATGTCTAAGGACCTTTTCTGCTTGAAAGTGGACTAGTCAAATGCACTTCCTAATGGTTGCAAGCTCCATGCAATTTGCTTTGAATTTACATGCCATTTGAATTATTAGCATCTCATTTGTCATCTCTCTGACACACTGTAGTGGAAGGAGGTAACATGTGCAGGCCCGAGTTGAATTGGCTATCACTAGCGCAGCTATCTGTTTTGTGAGGGGTTTTTTTAACATTCAATTAGGTTTAATTACTCCTTTGTGTTGTAACATCTGTAGTGTGTAGTATGTTCAGCCTCCACTGCTCCCAGGTGGCTGCTTGGTGTGTTAGAGCTTGGATTGCAGTTCCTCTATATTTTCATCCAGACCTAGAGCCCATCCACTAGTGCTAGGCAGTGCAAGTGGATACATACACCACCTAGTGTGGGAAACTAAAGCCTATTTTCCACGGGCAGTTGAACTGTGTGCTCAGCAAGCAGTTACCAGGCAGCATTTAGCCATTTCCAGGTAGCAGCAAGCAGTTATGAGAGTTTCAGAGGCATTTCACTGCCTAGCAACTGCCCATGGAAAAGGCCTAAGACTGCCAAAAATGGAAGAGTCGCTACACTCATACACCAATGAGCTATTGCAGTGTAGTGTAAGCCCCCTCCCCCCCCCCCCCCCCCATTACATTACAGCATTTTCTTTCCAAGGCCCCATCCATTTATTAGCACTGGAATCAGATGTTTGGGTTTTATTGGCCTTGGATAGTAGTTGAACAATGACAGCGGTCCATCTATTGACATAACATGTAGATCTGTTCATTCTTTTGTCTGCCTTTATGCAGCTTTTGAATAATTATCTTTTTTTTATCCATTTCAGTGCCTTTTTGTGCCATCCATGTTATACATTTGTGCTTCTCTAATGAACAAAAATACTGTACAAGTAAACCTCAGTGGCTGAGTCACATGCATTATTTTCTGTGAGTGAATTATTTTTAAATTCTCTTGTTGTTATGCCTCCCACATGCTATATGAAGAGTGACATTTTTTTCCTACAAGCTGTGGTTATATTTAAGCCGTTCTTAACTGCCTTTGCTCTTATTGTCATCTTGCCCTTTGTTGCCAGGTGCTGTCATAGCAGTGTAGAATTCTCTGAGCCTGGATACATAATAATAAACAAAACAGCAGTATGTGGTCAGTGGAGCTGTAGTGTGTGTCTTAAAGAAAACCTGAATTGAAAATTAAAAGTCAAAATAAGCATACACAAGTCATACTTACCTTCCATGTAGTCTACTCCTCCGTGTCTTTCTCCTGTCCCGCGTCCTGTTTGTCCACTGTGATCAAGGGAATTTTCCGTCCTCCATTTTGAAAATGGCCATTACCCCATAACAGCTTTCTGGTCAGCACACAGTTAAACTGTAATATCGCCCACTTGAGCCATAGGGAAACATGGACATTGCCTGATACATCAGTTTTCCTCTCAGCTATAACTGACAGCAACTGATATTTTACTGACAGCAACTGATATATTTCAGATCTGACAAAATGTTGTCAGAACTGGAAGGGATTATTGTCAGAAGAAAATGGTGAGCTTCTGAGAGGAATTGATGGAAAGGTAACTATGTAATGTTCATTTGAAGTTACCTCGTGTTTATTTTAAATATTTTTACTCAGTACAGGTTCTCTTTAAAGAGGAACTCCAGTGAAAATAATGTAATAAAAAAAGTGCTTCATGTTTACAATAATTATGTATAAATTATTTAGTCAGTGTTTGCCCATTGTAAAATCTTTTAAATCCCTGATTTACATTTTGACATTTATTACATGATGACATTTTTACTGTTGGCAGGTGTAGTCGCTGCTGCATGTTTTTTTGGCAGTTGGAAACCGCTGTAAACAGCTATTTCTCACAATGCAACAAAGTTCACCGACAGGAAACTGCCATGAGTACCACGGTCCTCAGAGTTTCTTGTGGGAGGGTTTTCACCACAACATCAGTCATACAGCACCCCCTGATGGTCTGTTTGTGGAAAGGAATAGATTTTGCATGTAAAAGGGGGTATAAGCTACTGATTGAGATAAAGTTCAATTCTTGATCGGAGTTTAAGGCTTGTTACTGGTATCTCTTCAGGTAGTGAAATCCTTCCATAAATATTTTAAGCGGATTTCTATAGTAGAAAAAGTAACTTCACCACTAGGGATGGTCAATAAGATTTAAATATTTTCCACTTTATGCAGGATCATGCAAATTCTGTATGCAAATAGTTGAAGCTTGAAAATGGACCAATCAAGTTAAACCTTGGTGAGACTTGATTGGTAACTTTGCAAGATGCACATATTTACATAATCATACGTAAAATCTGAATTATTTGCATCTGATTGACCATCCCTATACACCACCTTGTGCACTTGCCAGGCTTAATAGTGATTGCGGTTGGTTTACTTAAGTTGGTGAGGAGTGGACAATGCCGTACGGTGTACAAATGACCAAGAAAACCTGGACTGGAATTTAATAAAATTGTCTTATGATAGATGGCAAAACATTAAAAGCTTTCAGTTTTGTGATTTCTGTCACTACACTCAGGGGCGCCTCTGGGCATAGGCAGTACAGGCCATTGCCTGGAGTGCCATTGTTCCTGGGGGGCGCCATGTTGCAGAATTAAGCCCCGCCCCCAAATTAAGCCACACCCAAGATTAAGCCACACCCCTGTGGCTGTTCTATTACTTGCTTCTGCTGAATCTACTTAGCGTAAGTTGCAGGCAGCTGACACCTCTGTGCCTTGTGCATCCTTTTCTCCTTTGTGCCATCTCTGCCTCCTTCTGTGCCCTTTGTGCCTCCTTCTGTCCCCCTGTGCCTCCTTCTGTCCCCTTTGCCTTTGTCACCTTGTGCTACCTCTGCCCCCCTGTTCCTCCTTTAGTCCCACTCTGCCTCCTTCTGTCCTCCTGTGCCTCCTTCTGTATCCCTTTGTGCCTCCTTATGTCTCCATGTGTCTCTTCAGTCCCCATGTGCCACCTCTGTCCCCTGCGCCTTCCTCTGTCCCCATGTGCCTCCTTCTGTCCCTGTGTGCCTCCTTCTGTCCCTGTGTGCCTCCTTTAGTCCTCTGTCCCTGTGTGCCTCCTTTAGTCCCCCATGACTCCTTCTGTCACCGTTTGTGCCTCCTTCTGACCCATTGTAGAGGGTGCCAGGCTGACCAGGCGGGCATGAGTGCTGTGCAGGGGGGACCGCAGTCACCCCCCGCCAGATGTTGTGTCCCCAGGTGGTGAACAGGTGTTGACTGGCCCACAGCCCGTAAGCTCACTTCTGCAGCCTTACATTACGTGTATTTTCTGGTGAAACAATGCCCGCATTGCGAATTTTCTGATGAAACGCTGCCGCATTATGATTATTTTCATGGAAGGGCGCCATGGGGGGGGGGGGGGGGGCGCGCCACAGATTTTCTCGCCTGGAGTGACAACATGGCTAGAGGTGCCCCTGACTACACTAGCTTACAGTTAAAACATTTTATAAAATAAATGAATAAATACATCCAGGCTGTCGTTGAACTGTTGAATGTGTTTAATGTTTTCCATCCAGTAGCGCACACTGCTCAGAATCTCCAGGTCAGGTTTGTTGGATTATATATGTTCCCCTCTGATCTCTAACAGTAAATCGGTTAATTTGTGTTCACGTATGCAAGTGTTTGCTGTAAAATTAATGTTCAATTATTTTTTACTGCAATTTTTCATTATAATAAATCATATTTTTCCTTAAAGAGAGTCTGAAGCGAGAATAAATCTCGCTTCAGACCTCATAAATAGCAGGGGCACGTGTGCCCCTGCTAAAACGCCGCTATAGCGCGGCTTAACGGGGGTCCCTTCACCCCCAAATCCCCCTCGATGCACCCGGGGAGCGCTTCCTGGTTGGGGCAGGGCTAGCCGCCGCAGCCCTGCCCCACGCGCGTCTGTCAGCGCGTATCTCCGCCTCTCCCCCGCCCCTCTCAGTCTTCCTTCACTGAGAGGGGCGGGGGAGAGGCGGCGATGCGCCGCTGACAGACGCGACTGGAGGCAGGGCTGCAGCAGTTAGCCCTGCCTCCAGGAAGCAATAAATCACGACCAAATCTGTGACCAAGTGTCGCAGTGGTCGTTTTGGGGGTGAAGGGACCCCCGTTAAGCCGCGCTATAGCGGCGGTTTAGCAGGGGCACACGTGCCCCTGCTATTTATGAGCTCTGAAGCGAGATTTATTCTCGCTTCAGAGTCTCTTTAAACTATAGGAAAATATGAAATATTACAAAATATGTTTTTTTTGTTGTTTTTTTTTAGCACCATTAACTAATTTGACTGGCTGGGTGTATATCTAGTCAAATGTATTGTCTTACTGCCACGTACTTGAGATGTTTGCATAGTTTTGTATTGTAATTTTATGCTTCTTACAATAATCCTTTTTTTATTAGAAATATATGAATTATAAAAAAAAACCTTATTTTCAGGGCCCGGTTTCTTTTCCACACCTCTCTCCTATTTTTATTTTATTACTGTATTAAACAAGTTTCAACATTACAGAAGCTAAAGGCCTGAGCACACTTGCAATCTTCTTATGTCACAGAAGTAAGAATTTGAGATAATTTCAGGCACCTTTTCCATGTTCCCCAATGCCCCCTCCTCTTGTTAGTATGCAGGAGAACAGAGGCGCCAAAAGGATAAAAGGAAGCTAAATGAGCTTAAAAACCAAGTTCTTGGTAAACAGAGGAGGTAGTGGTGGACTTACCTCCTCCAAGTAGACACACAACGACTGTAGTAAAGACAGTCAATATATTTTATTTATGAACTCCAAATATGCAACGCGTTTCGCAGGTTTGATCCCGCTTCATCAGGCAATAACAACGGAGCAATAGCATATGTGGTCAGTAGAAGAGCCAGGCACCTCTCTGAGAGCCTTGCTTTTTTTAGTCATGCTGCTAAACTTTGGCTAAAGGCTTCTTTGAAACTTCCTACTCCATCTGGAGAAAGACAGAAGCATTGTGCTAGCGATCTTTTAAGAAATGTCTAATGAAATAGACTGGTCTTGACTTATGAGTCTCCTGAGTGACTTTAACAAGCCCAGAAAAGTTATACTATGCGTATGTATCTGTATGTATTTTAAGTTTAGATAAAGAGCTCTGCTTGGTCATGTGGCACAACCTTTAATGCTTGCTGTGACATAATAGGAATGTAGCCCCCATTTTTTCACTATGGACTTGCTGTGCATCCCAGATCTGCACGGTGTTATGCTGTGCATATAAAGTTTCACAAAAAGTAATCTTAATGTCTACATGATTTCTAAAACTTAAAAAACTGAATTCAGGAACTCCATTGCAAACTAAAGCTGTGTCTAAGCTCTCCTTACAAACTTGGCTTCACATTTAGCTTTTGCTTGTATAGTTAAAACTTATTTCACCAGACACTTAATGTTAACTTTTCTCTTTGAACGTCTGGGGTTAATGCACTAACCGCTGGTAATATTTCAGTGCACAGGCAGCACACAGCAATATTACTATTATTACCGCCAGCAGTGTACTGTGCATTGCACAACCTGCGGTACATAGGCAACAAGAATGTTCCTACGGTAACATGCCTAACTGCAATGTTACTGGTGTTTAGAGCATCAACTCCTTTGTGTGGTTTAAACAGCACTGATATATGGTGGCTACACACCATATCATTTTTTATATTTTCTTCTTCCTTTCAATTCACGAATTACGATCAACATTTGAAAAATCTGACCAATGTATCACACACACGTGTTAGTTTGTTAAATAGAAAAAATGAAAAATATACCCCACACCATTCAATTTTCATGAAAATGTATGATAGAAATCTACTGTTCCTGATCTACTTTTCTCCCCCCCCCCCCCCAAAAAAGGGGGGGTTAATTACTGTAACACCTAAAACAAAAGCGGTTTGAGTAAAATTGATTTTTTTTTTCTTTGCAATTTGCTGTTCCCATTTATCCCTTGCTATGAGAATTTCAGAAATGTACATATATGCTCAAGGTGTGTGTAAACCCCACTTTGCAATATAATGAATTGAGCCACGTTCTCTCTTCAGCATTTGAAAACCAGTGCTATACAGTTTCACATCATGGACCTAGCAAAACACTGCATATAGAATTCAGACAGGACACAACATTAAAGGGAACCTAAACTGAGGATATGGATTTTTCCTTTATAAATAAAATACCAGTTGCCTGACTCTTCTGCTGCTCCTGTGTGTCTAATACTTTTAGCCACAGCCCCTCAACAAGCATGCAGATCAGGTGCTCTGACTGAAGTCAGACTGGATTAGCTGCATGCTTGTTTCAGGTGTGTGATTCAGCCACTACTGCAGCCAAATAGATCAGCAGGACTGAGCAGCAACTGGAATTGTGGGGAGGTGCGTAGTCCAAAGGAGTCCCAAGACTTCCTACGGATACAGGAAAAACACAGAGAGGGACCAAGAGCCCCTTATGGTGTAGTATATTAATGTCAAGTTCTGGATAAATACAAAGTAATGAGGTACTCACCAAGTTGGGTTGCAAGACCAGCAACCACAATATAAAAACAAGTGAGGAAATGGGTATGGGTTGCACCCCAGAAAAAACGAATGCTTGGGTACGCAAAACAAACAATTGACAGCAACCTCTAATAGCTAGGGGGCTGTAAATAATATCACTGACAGGGAGAAGGTGCCCAAAAAAATGACCATGGATGTAAGAAATATAAAATGGCTTACCTCTAATAAGAAGGCGCAACGCCAATATAAGAAAGAAATGTTAATAATCAGACACAAAAGCGATAATGTGTTTCACAGAGCACAGTCCGCTTCCTCGGATCAAATACAGCAGTGTCTGGGTAGCCAAGGTGCAAAGCTTGGAGCGCCTAAAAATTATTAAAATGTCTTTCTTATATTGGCATTTCCCCTTCTTCTTAGAGGTAAGCCATTTTATATTTATAACATCCATGGTTATTTTTTGGGGCTTCTCCTCCCTCCCAGTGAAGCAACTGGAATTGTTTAAAAGGATACATCCATATCCCTCTCAGTTTAGGGTCTCTTTAAACACACACTGGTCAGGAAATCTTTGGTACCAAGGGAACCTACAACATGTTGAGTTGATTATTGCACACATTAAAATATAAATATTCTCCAAGCAAGAGTGACCCTTTATATTAGTAACAGTAACCTGCATAACATCAGAACTTTTATCAGATTATTAAAAGGTTAGAGTTTGCGCCATTGCAGTCACAAGCATGCAATCACAGAAATAATTTGTTAATAGATCTGAGACAGCTTAGGTTTTTTAAAAAAACTATCTTGTTGTACATATGAATGTAATCACACAGTTACTAACTTCCCAGTCACCCCACTGTGCTTTCATCTAGCCAAGGTTTGCAACTGTGGTTCTACAGCACAAAAACACCTCTATCCCATAAACCTTATATGACCTCTACTAGAAATTGCAAACATCAAAAAAATAAACCCTCTGTATTTTTCACTTAAGTGTAAGGCAAGTATAATTTGTAACCTTTTGTACTTCTCTAACTATAATTGGCGTGCTGGCACATACCGCAGAAATCTCTGCAGCAAGGGAGATTTTAGTTTGAAGGTCCCAGCATTGTGCTGCTGGCAGGCGCATTTGTCTTATTGCAAATTAAGACGTCGAAAGTGATGATTTTTCTTTAAAAAAAACTTGGCATCTTTGAAAAGTCCAAAAGACTTTTTTTCCCCTCCCCGGAGGACTTAATTTGCAAACGTTGCTGGCTTTGGACTTCTAACAAAAAAATTATTTATTATTATTGAGTTACCCAGTTATACTGTAGCTGTTGCACGTCCACATAGAACAAAGACCATATTCAAAGATATCAGAATAGTTATAGTAACCGACTGTGTAAACTATGAAAGGTAGAATGAGTGACCCTCTGACGTAAATTAAAAAAAAAAAAAAAAAACGAAAAGAAAGTTTATTTAGAAAAATCTTTAATAATGTCAGACTTTTTTAATATGACTAGGTGAGAGTGCAGGTGGGGGAAATGTAGCATTTATCAATCAGATTAGACCAGTGGTTCCCAACCTTTTCCGGCCCGGGGAACACTGCCTGACCAAATTTTTCTCCGGGGAACGGCGCGGGTGGGGGGGGGGGGGGGGGGGCGACGGGCGGAGTTGCGGCTGCATAGCTAGCATAGTTGCCCCAGTGTAGGGAGTTTAGTTGCCTCAGTATAGCCAGTATAGTGCCCCAGTATAGCCAGCATAGTGCCCCAGTATAGCCAGCATAGTGCCCCAGTATAGCCAGCATAGTGCCCCAGTATAGCCAGCATAGTGCCCCAGTATAGCTAGTATAGTGCCCCAGTATAGCCAGAATAGTGCCCCAGTATAGCCAGCATAGTGCCCCAGTATAGCCAGAATAGTGCCCCAGTATAGCCAGCATAGTGCCCCAGTATAGCCCCCCAGTATAGCTAGTATAGTGCCCCAGTATAGCCCCCAGTATAGTGCCCCAGTATAGCCAGTATAGTGCCCCAGTATAGCCAGAATAGTGCCCCAGTATAGCCAGCATAGTGCCCCAGTATAGCCCCCCAGTATAGCTAGTATAGTGCCCCAGTATAGCCCCCAGTATAGTGCCCCAGTATAGCCAGTATAGTGCCCCAGTATAGCCAGAATAGTGCCCCAGTATAGCCAGCATAGTGCCCCAGTATAGCCCCCCAGTATAGCTAGTATAGTGCCCCAGTATAGCCCCCCAGTATAGCCAGTATAGTGCCCCAGTATAGTGCCCAAGTATAGCTAGTATAGTGCCCCAGTATAGCCAGAATAGTACCCCAGTATAGTGCCCCAGTATAGCTAGTATAGTGCCCCAGTATAGCCAGAATAGTGCCCCAGTATAGCTAGTATAGTGCCCCAGAATAGTGCCCCAGGATAGCCAGTATAGTGCCTCCCGCCCGTCCCCACGGCCAACGCTGTTATTACCTTAACAGCTGCCGCTCTCCCCTCTCCAGCGCGTGTATATTCTAGCAGCGTATCTCCGGCTGCTCTGTCTGTGTGATGCGGAAGGAAGCATCCGGGCAGCGGCTTCCTGTAACGGCGATATGTATCGCCGTTACTATGGGAACCGAGCCCTCCCTCCTTCCGCATCACACAGACAGAGCAGCCGGAGATACGCTGCTAGAATATACAGGCGCCGGAGAGGGGAGAGCGGCCGCTGCTATGCTAATAACAGCGGCGGGAGGGGGAGAAGAGGACGGCACACCAGGCAACGTTCCGCGGCACACTAGTGTGCCGCGGAACACTGGTTGAAAAACACTGGATTAGACTACAGTTAGTCTCTTCTTTAGAGGCTGCTTGGATACTGTGGGTCATGTTGAACATAATATACATTGAATAAATAAGGTGTTCTATTGTTCAGGTATAAACCACATTTTCAAGTATATAAAATATTGTTTGCAGGTTTTATATTTATACAAGATATAATTTTGCATGACCCTAAACCATAATTTTTGATACAATGCATCTATATGCTTCATGCTTTTTTATGCACTAGAAACATACCGTAATTAAATTCTAATGGTGCCCATACACAGTACAATAAAAACGTTCAATTTTCCTTTTCATTGACTTAAAACTATTGAATCGAAAAGTTTGAAGGAATCTTTTTTTCGATCACGAAAAAACGATTATTATGTTTTTTTCAATAAAAATTGGACATGTGGAAAAATCTTTATATTCGATCTAATGTAATAATTGAACCAAATTATCTATTAAAATAAATAAATAAAAAAATTGTACCATATATGGGCACCATTAGTTTGTACAGTTTATGAAGGACAATAAGAATATGAAACTACTAAATGGCTGAGATGCAGAAAAAAATATATGTATATTTGTATAATCTTGCTTTGCAAGAAAATGGAGTTTTCCAGCAGTAGCATTTGGAATAACAGCACAGCTGGGGTGTACAGCGTCTACAACACACAATAGAACCCTTAAGCCGTATGAGCTTTAAGTTTACAAAATATATAGCAGAGTGTATCAGATTAATATGTGCCTCTGGAAACGCTGCCAGTCTGATGCAAGTGAAGTGCGCTGTTTACGTACTGTATCTCTCCAGCGGCTGTGTAAAGAGCGCACTTCCTCTTGCGCAGACTGGCCGCGACTGGAGGTAGTTACGTGACCCGGTATCGGAGCTGCAGGCAGTGAAGGACAGCGGCATGGAAGCAATCCATGCTCATGGGGCTGGAGGAAGCCCCCCGGTATGTATAAAAAGGTAAGTATCTGTGGTCTCGGGTTTCCTTTAACTTTAATGCAATTCATGCTTGCTTTTTTTTAGCAATCCCTTCAACATCGGCCTTTTTAATCGATTTTTTTGATTTTGAATCCAACACAGATCTATTCGACCGAAACTAGTTGTGCACTCTGTGTTCCTAAGAACTTCCTTGTTAACATTCCTTGTGTTTTTATAATCTTACATGAATATTTCAACTTGGAGATATGTGCCTTATTTGCTTACTTTTTAATATTCATTCAAATTCAAAATATTATTTAAAGGAACACTATCAACATGTTTTTTTTTTTCAATTGAGATAGAAAATGTTTGGGAAGTGCTGCTAAGTACTGGTGTATACATTTCACTGGCAACCTCTTTGTTTACTGTTCTCTAATGCCTTTCACGTTTTTCTGACAGCAGTCTTCTCTAATCTGACGCTAGAGTATATAAAAAGCAGAGGTTTTTTTCTGCCAGGTGGCAGGGTTTCATGCTGGAAAATAGCAAATATAGATCTGCTGTTTTCCAGCATGTAACCCTGCCACCTGGCAGAAAAGGCCTCAGCTTTTTATATATCTGCAGGGGCGCCCGAAGGCAAAGGCAGCCCAAACCTTTGCCTAGAGCGCCGTTCACTGTCAGGGCGCGGTGGCCGCTGGATCTTGTAGTGCGCCTGACTCGCAGCCACTCACTAATATCATGTTGACACCCATTAGTTTAAAGCTCCGTCATATCGGCTCCTTCTCCCCGCCTCCACCAATAGATACAGAGCAAATTTGCTCTGCCCCTCCTACCCCTTCCCTCTGGGCCAATGGAAAAAGATGCAATGTTGCTCCGCCCCCACCATACGGAAGATCGAGGTACCTTGAAAAGTTCTGAGAGAAGGAGGTTACCATTACCAACAGATCTGCCGTCCAGCCTGCCCTGGAGAGAAGGAATCATGTGCAGGCTCTCATAAGGTACAGGCTGCAGGATAAGCAATGGGGAGACAGAAGCAGCAGCAGCTGTGTGTAGCAGAGAGTCTCAGTAAATAACACACG